>NW_027015901.1:143025-222165 GCF_036934945.1 Oncorhynchus masou masou | reverse complement strand
TGTATGTAGAACTAACTGGTGTCTTCTCCCCTGAGAGGGTCTGTATGTAGAACTAACTGGTGTCTTCTCCCCTGAGAGGGTCTGTATGTAGAACTAACTGGTGTCTTCTCCCTGAGAGGGTCTGTATGTAGAACTAACTGGTGTCTTCTCCCTGAGAGGGTCTGTATGTAGGGAGGGTCTGTATGTAGAACTAACTGGTGTCTTCTCCCCTGAGAGGGTCTGTATGTAGAACTAACTGGTGTCTTCTCCCCTGAGAGGGTCTGTATGTAGAACTAACTGGTGTCTTCTCCCCTGAGAGGGTCTGTATGTAGAACTAACTGGTGTCTTCTCCCCTGAGAGGGTCTGTATGTAGAACTAACTGGTGTCTTCTCCCCTGAGAGGGTCTGTATGTAGAACTAACTGGTGTCTTCTCCCCTGAGAGGGTCTGTATGTAGAACTAACTGGTGTCTTCTCCCCTGAGAGGGTCTGTATGTAGAACTAACTGGTGTCTTCTCCCCTGAGAGGGTCTGTATGTAGAACTAACTGGTGTCTTCTCCCCTGAGAGGGTCTGTATGTAGAACTAACTGGTGTCTTCTCCCCTCAGATGGTCTGTATGGGGAGGGGGGGGGGTCACACTGTTCCCCATCAGCCCTAGCAAACACAGCTGATTTAAACTAATTGCGTTCTAAACTGAAGATCATGATTAGTTGATTATTGGAGTCAGGTGTGTTAGCTGGGGCCAAAGTGTGACACCAAACAGGCCCCAGAGGACTGGAGATGTCCATCCCAGGTCTGGAAGAACGCTTTGAAGAATGTTTTACTTGCAACGACAGTCATATATGGTTGTTTTGACCTACTTCGGTTGAATGCAATGACTGTAAGTCGCTCTGTATAAGTTAAATGACTAAAATGTAACTGTTGTCACCTCCTCATTCCAGGGCGCCCTCCTCTGAGCTGTCTGCACTGATTGAGAAGCTGCAGAAGAATGCTGACAAGGTGGAGAAGCTCATCCTTGAGACGGAGCAGAACCTCAACAAGGTAAAGAACCGCATCACACAGAACCTCATAGAACCATTTAGAACATCATAAAACCACACAGAACTGGATAGAATCTCAAAGATCATCATATAACATCGTAGAACCTCATAGAACTGCGTGGAACCACATAGAACCTCAGAACTACATAGAACCTCAAAGAAACACACAGAACTTCGTAGAACGTCACAGAATCTTCTGATACCTTTTGATAATGCAACAACAACAACATCCTATTGGTGGCTCTGGCAGACTGTTGGCAGTATCCTAATTGGCTCTGTGTGGCTCTCAATGTCTTTGACAATATCATATGAAAACCTTTGACTGCTCTGTGTTGTATCAGGATGTGAGTAAGATCAACGAGGGCAAGCAGCCTCTGTACCAGGACGACACCAACAAGCGCATCCTAAGCTCTCTGGAGCTGCTGCAAGGCCTGGATGAGGACGCCGTCGACGCAAAACGCCTGCAGCACCCCCAGGCTGAGATGATAGAGCAGGAGTGAGTTATATTATCTAGTAGATATACCTACTGTACCTGTAGCCCCCCCAGACTGAGATGATAGAGCAGGAGTTATATTATCTAGTAGATATACCTACTGTACCTGTAGCCCCCCCAGACTGAGATGATAGAGCAGGAGTTATATTATCTAGTAGATATACCTACTGTACCTGTAGCCCCCCCAGGCTGAGATGATAGAGCAGGAGTGAGTTATATTATCTAGTAGATATACCTACTGTACCTGTAGCCCCCCAGGCTGAGATGATAGAGCAGGAGTGAGTTATATTATCTAGTAGATATACCTACTGTACCTGTAGCCCCCCAGGCTGAGATGATAGAGCAGGAGTGAGTTATATTATCTAGTAGATATACCTACTGTACCTGTAGCCCCCCAGGCTGAGATGATAGAGCAGGAGTGAGTTATATTATCTAGTAGATATACCTACTGTACCTGTAGCCCCCCCAGGCTGAGATGATAGAGCAGGAGTTATATTATCTAGTAGATATACCTACTGTACCTGTAGCCCCCCCAGGCTGAGATGATAGAGCAGGAGTGAGTTATATTATCTAGTAGATATACCTACTGTACCTGTAGCACCCCCAGACTGAGATGATAGAGCAGGAGTTATATTATCTAGTAGATATACCTACTGTACCTGTAGCACCCCCAGACTGAGATGATAGAGCAGGAGTTATATTATCTAGTAGATATACCTACTGTACCTGTAGCACCACCAGGCTGAGATGATAGAGCAGGAGTGAGTTATATTATCTAGTAGATATACCTACTGTACCTGCAGCCCCCCCAGACTGAGATGATAGAGCAGGAGTGAGTTATATTATCTAGTAGATATACCTACTGTACCTGTAGCCCCCCCAGGCTGAGATGATAGAGCAGGAGTTATATTATCTAGTAGATATACCTACTGTACCTGCAGCCCCCCCAGGCTGAGATGATAGAGCAGGAGTTATATTATCTAGTAGATATACCTACTGTACCTGTAGCCCCCCAGACTGAGATGATAGAGCAGGAGTGAGTTATATTATCTAGTAGATATACCTACTGTACCTGTAGCCCCCCAGACTGAGATGATAGAGCAGGAGTTATATTATCTAGTAGATATACCTACTGTACCTGTAGCCCCCCAGACTGAGATGATAGAGCAGGAGTTATATTATCTAGTAGATATACCTACTGTACCTGTAGCCCCCAGGCTGAGATGATAGAGCAGGAGTTATATTATCTAGTAGATATACCTACTGTACCTGTAGCCCCCAGACTGAGATGATAGAGCAGGAGTGAGTTATATTATCTAGTAGATATACCTACTGTACCTGTAGCCCCCCCAGACTGAGATGATAGAGCAGGAGTGAGTTATATTATCTAGTAGATATACCTACTGTACCTGTAGCCCCCCCAGACTGAGATGATAGAGCAGGAGTGAGTTATATTATCTAGTAGATATACCTACTGTACCTGTAGCACCCCCAGACTGAGATGATAGAGCAGGAGTGAGTTATATTATCTAGTAGATATACCTACTGTACCTGTAGCCCCCCCAGACTGAGATGATAGAGCAGGAGTTATATTATCTAGTA
The DNA here is from genome assembly GCF_036934945.1 of Oncorhynchus masou masou. NCBI lineage: Eukaryota > Metazoa > Chordata > Actinopteri > Salmoniformes > Salmonidae > Oncorhynchus > Oncorhynchus masou. The sequence continues at coordinate 219,054 of NW_027015901.1, read as the reverse complement.
GATATACCTACTGTACCTGTAGCTCCCCCAGGCTGAGATGATAGAGCAGGAGTGAGTTATATTATCTAGTAGATATACCTACTGTACCTGCAGCACCCCCAGACTGTGATGATAGAGCAGGAGTGAGTTATATTATCTAGTAGATATACCTACTGTACCTGTAGCCCCCCCAGACTGAGATGATAGAGCAGGAGTTATATTATCTAGTAGATATACCTACTGTACCTGTAGCCCCCCCAGACTGAGATGATAGAGCAGGAGTTATATTATCTAGTAGATATACCTACTGTACCTGTAGCCCCCCCAGACTGAGATGATAGAGCAGGAGTTATATTATCTAGTAGATATACCTACTGTACCTGTAGCCCCCCCAGGCTGAGATGATAGAGCAGGAGTTATATTATCTAGTAGATATACCTACTGTACCTGTAGCCCCCCCAGGCTGAGATGATAGAGCAGGAGTTATATTATCTAGTAGATATACCTACTGTACCTGTAGCCCCCCCAGACTGAGATGATAGAGCAGGAGTTATATTATCTAGTAGATATACCTACTGTACCTGCAGCACCCCCAGACTGAGATGATAGAGCAGGAGTGAGTTATATTATCTAGTAGATATACCTACTGTACCTGTAGCCCCCCCAGGCTGAGATGATAGAGCAGGAGTTATATTATCTAGTAGATATACCTACTGTACCTGTAGCCCCCCCAGGCTGAGATGATAGAGCAGGAGTTATATTATCTAGTAGATATACCTACTGTACCTGCAGCACCCCCAGACTGAGATGATAGAGCAGGAGTTATATTATCTAGTAGATATACCTACTGTACCTGTAGCCCCCCAGGCTGAGATGATAGAGCAGGAGTTATATTATCTAGTAGATATACCTACTGTACCTGTAGCCCCCCCAGACTGAGATGATAGAGCAGGAGTGAGTTATATTATCTAGTAGATATACCTACTGTACCTGTAGCACCCCCAGACTGAGATGATAGAGCAGGAGTTATATTATCTAGTAGATATACCTACTGTACCTGTAGCCCCCCCAGGCTGAGATGATAGAGCAGGAGTTATATTATCTAGTAGATATACCTACTGTACCTGTAGCCCCCCCAGACTGAGATGATAGAGCAGGAGTGAGTTATATTATCTAGTAGATATACCTACTGTACCTGTAGCCCCCCCAGACTGAGATGATAGAGCAGGAGTGAGTTATATTATCTAGTAGATATACCTACTGTACCTGTAGCACCCCCAGACTGAGATGATAGAGCAGGAGTGAGTTATATTATCTAGTAGATATACCTACTGTACCTGCAGCACCCCCAGACTGAGATGATAGAGCAGGAGTGAGTTATATTATCTAGTAGATATACCTACTGTACCTGCAGCACCCCCAGACTGAGATGATAGAGCAGGAGTTATATTATCTAGTAGATATACCTACTGTACCTGTAGCCCCCCCAGACTGAGATGATAGAGCAGGAGTTATATTATCTAGTAGATATACCTACTGTACCTGCAGCACCCCCAGACTGAGATGATAGAGCAGGAGTTATATTATCTAGTAGATATACCTACTGTACCTGTAGCCCCCCCAGACTGAGATGATAGAGCAGGAGTTATATTATCTAGTAGATATACCTACTGTACCTGCAGCACCCCCAGGCTGAGATGATAGAGCAGGAGTGAGTTATATTATCTAGTAGATATACCTACTGTACCTACAGCACCCCCAAGCTGAGATGATAGAGCAGGAGTGAGTTATATTATCTAGTAGATATACCTACTGTACCTGCAGCCCCCCCAGGCTGAGATGATAGAGCAGGAGTTATATTATCTAGTAGATATACCTACTGTACCTGTAGCCCCCCCAGACTGAGATGATAGAGCAGGAGTTATATTATCTAGTAGATATACCTACTGTACCTGTAGCACCCCCAGACTGAGATGATAGAGCAGGAGTGAGTTATATTATCTAGTAGATATACCTACTGTACCTGTAGCCCCCCAGACTGAGATGATAGAGCAGGAGTTATATTATCTAGTAGATATACCTACTGTACCTGTAGCACCCCCAGACTGAGATGATAGAGCAGGAGTGAGTTATATTATCTAGTAGATATACCTACTGTACCTGTAGCCCCCAGACTGAGATGATAGAGCAGGAGTTATATTATCTAGTAGATATACCTACTGTACCTGTAGCCCCCCCAGGCTGAGATGATAGAGCAGGAGTTATATTATCTAGTAGATATACCTACTGTACCTGTAGCCCCCCCCAGGCTGAGATGATAGAGCAGGAGTGATATTATCTAGTAGATATACCTACTGTACCTGTAGCACCCCCAGACTGAGATGATAGAGCAGGAGTTATATTATCTAGTAGATATACCTACTGTACCTGTAGCCCCCCCAGACTGAGATGATAGAGCAGGAGTTATATTATCTAGTAGATATACCTACTGTACCTGTAGCCCCCCCAGGCTGAGATGATAGAGCAGGAGTGAGTTATATTATCTAGTAGATATACCTACTGTACCTGTAGCCCCCCAGGCTGAGATGATAGAGCAGGAGTTATATTATCTAGTAGATATACCTACTGTACCTGTAGCCCCCCCAGGCTGAGATGATAGAGCAGGAGTGAGTTATATTATCTAGTAGATATACCTACTGTACCTGTAGCCCCCCCAGGCTGAGATGATAGAGCAGGAGTGAGTTATATTATCTAGTAGATATACCTACTGTACCTGTAGCCCCCCCAGGCTGAGATGATAGAGCAGGAGTTATATTATCTAGTAGATATACCTACTGTACCTGTAGCACCCCCAGACTGAGATGATAGAGCAGGAGTGAGTTATATTATCTAGTAGATATACCTACTGTACCTGTAGCACCCCCAGGTTGAGATGATAGAGCAGGAGTGAGTTATATTATCTAGTAGATATACCTACTGTACCTGTAGCCCCCCCAGACTGAGATGATAGAGCAGGAGTTATATTATCTAGTAGATATACCTACTGTACCTGTAGCACCCCCAGACTGAGATGATAGAGCAGGAGTGAGTTATATTATCTAGTAGATATACCTACTGTACCTGTAGCCCCCCCAGACTGAGATGATAGAGCAGGAGTTATATTATCTAGTAGATATACCTACTGTACCTGTAGCCCCCCCAGACTGAGATGATAGAGCAGGAGTGAGTTATATTATCTAGTAGATATACCTACTGTACCTGTAGCACCCCCAGGCTGAGATGATAGAGCAGGAGTGAGTTATATTATCTAGTAGATATACCTACTGTACCTGTAGCACCCCCAGACTGAGATGATAGAGCAGGAGTTATATTATCTAGTAGATATACCTACTGTACCTGTAGCACCCCCAGGCTGAGATGATAGAGCAGGAGTTATATTATCTAGTAGATATACCTACTGTACCTGTAGCCCCCCCAGACTGAGATGATAGAGCAGGAGTGAGTTATATTATCTAGTAGATATACCTACTGTACCTGTAGCACCCCCAGACTGAGATGATAGAGCAGGAGTGAGTTATATTATCTAGTAGATATACCTACTGTACCTGTAGCACCCCCAGACTGAGATGATAGAGCAGGAGTTATATTATCTAGTAGATATACCTACTGTACCTGTAGCCCCCCCAGACTGAGATGATAGAGCAGGAGTGAGTTATATTATCTAGTAGATATACCTACTGTACCTGTAGCACCCCCAGACTGAGATGATAGAGCAGGAGTGAGTTATATTATCTAGTAGATATACCTACTGTACCTGCAGCCCCCCCAGACTGAGATGATAGAGCAGGAGTGAGTTATATTATCTAGTAGATATACCTACTGTACCTGCAGCACCACCAGGCTGAGATGATAGAGCAGGAGTTATATTATCTAGTAGATATACCTACTGTACCTGTAGCCCCCCAGGCTGAGATGATAGAGCAGGAGTGAGTTATATTATCTAGTAGATATACCTACTGTACCTGTAGCCCCCCCAGGCTGAGATGATAGAGCAGGAGTTATATTATCTAGTAGATATACCTACTGTACCTGTAGCACCCCCAGGCTGAGATGATAGAGCAGGAGTGAGTTATATTATCTAGTAGATATACCTACTGTACCTGTAGCACCACCAGGCTGAGATGATAGAGCAGGAGTGAGTTATATTATCTAGTAGATATACCTACTGTACCTGTAGCCCCCCCAGGCTGAGATGATAGAGCAGGAGTGAGTTATATTATCTAGTAGATATACCTACTGTACCTGCAGCACCCCCAGACTGAGATGATAGAGCAGGAGTTATATTATCTAGTAGATATACCTACTGTACCTGTAGCCCCCCCAGGCTGAGATGATAGAGCAGGAGTGAGTTATATTATCTAGTAGATATACCTACTGTACCTGTAGCCCCCCCAGGCTGAGATGATAGAGCAGGAGTGAGTTATATTATCTAGTAGATATACCTACTGTACCTGCAGCACCACCAGACTGAGATGATAGAGCAGGAGTGAGTTATATTATCTAGTAGATATACCTACTGTACCTGCAGCACCCCCAGACTGAGATGATAGAGCAGGAGTGAGTTATATTATCTAGTAGATATACCTACTGTACCTGCAGCCCCCCCAGACTGAGATGATAGAGCAGGAGTGAGTTATATTATCTAGTAGATATACCTACTGTACCTGCAGCACCACCAGACTGAGATGATAGAGCAGGAGTTATATTATCTAGTAGATATACCTACTGTACCTGCAGCCCCCCCAGGCTGAGATGATAGAGCAGGAGTTATATTATCTAGTAGATATACCTACTGTACCTGCAGCACCCCCAGACTGAGATGATAGAGCAGGAGTTATATTATCTAGTAGATATACCTACTGTACCTGTAGCCCCCCCAGGCTGAGATGATAGAGCAGGAGGGAGTTATATTATCTAGTAGATATACCTACTGTACCTGTAGCCCCCCCAGGCTGAGATGATAGAGCAGGAGGGAGTTATATTATCTAGTAGATATACCTACTGTACCTGTAGCCCCCCCAGGCTGAGATGATAGAGCAGGAGGGAGTTATATTATCTAGTAGATATACCTACTGTACCTGCAGCCCCCCCAGACTGAGATGATAGAGCAGGAGTTATATTATCTAGTAGATATACCTACTGTACCTGCAGCACCCCCAGACTGAGATGATAGAGCAGGAGTGAGTTATATTATCTAGTAGATATACCTACTGTACCTGCAGCCCCCCCAGACTGAGATGATAGAGCAGGAGTGAGTTATATTATCTAGTAGATATACCTACTGTACCTGTAGCACCCCCAGGCTGAGATGATAGAGCAGGAGTTATATTATCTAGTAGATATACCTACTGTACCTGCAGCCCCCCCAGGCTGAGATGATAGAGCAGGAGTTATATTATCTAGTAGATATACCTACTGTACCTGTAGCACCCCCAGACTGAGATGATAGAGCAGGAGTGAGTTATATTATCTAGTAGATATACCTACTGTACCTGCAGCACCCCCAGACTGAGATGATAGAGCAGGAGTTATATTATCTAGTAGATATACCTACTGTACCTGTAGCCCCCCCAGACTGAGATGATAGAGCAGGAGTGAGTTATATTATCTAGTAGATATACCTACTGTACCTGCAGCACCCCCAGACTGAGATGATAGAGCAGGAGTGAGTTATATTATCTAGTAGATATACCTACTGTACCTGTAGCACCCCCAGACTGAGATGATAGAGCAGGAGTTATATTATCTAGTAGATATACCTACTGTACCTGCAGCACCCCCAGACTGAGATGATAGAGCAGGAGTTATATTATCTAGTAGATATACCTACTGTACCTGTAGCACCCCCAGACTGAGATGATAGAGCAGGAGTTATATTATCTAGTAGATATACCTACTGTACCTGCAGCACCCCCAGACTGAGATGATAGAGCAGGAGTTATATTATCTAGTAGATATACCTACTGTACCTGCAGCCCCCCCAGACTGAGATGATAGAGCAGGAGTGAGTTATATTATCTAGTAGATATACCTACTGTACCTGCAGCACCCCCAGACTGAGATGATAGAGCAGGAGTGAGTTATATTATCTAGTAGATATACCTACTGTACCTGCAGCCCCCCCAGGCTGAGATGATAGAGCAGGAGTTATATTATCTAGTAGATATACCTACTGTACCTGTAGCCCCCCCAGGCTGAGATGATAGAGCAGGAGTTATATTATCTAGTAGATATACCTACTGTACCTGTAGCACCACCAGGCTGAGATGATAGAGCAGGAGTGAGTTATATTATCTAGTAGATATACCTACTGTACCTGCAGCACCCCCAGACTGAGATGATAGAGCAGGAGTTATATTATCTAGTAGATATACCTACTGTACCTGTAGCCCCCCCAGACTGAGATGATAGAGCAGGAGTGAGTTATATTATCTAGTAGATATACCTACTGTACCTGTAGCCCCCCCAGGCTGAGATGATAGAGCAGGAGTGAGTTATATTATCTAGTAGATATACATAACACTAGATATACCTACTGTACCTGTAGCACCCCCAGACTGAGATGATAGAGCAGGAGTGAGTTATATTATCTAGTAGATATACCTACTGTACCTGCAGCACCCCCAAGCTGAGATGATAGAGCAGGAGTGAGTTATATTATCTAGTAGATATACATAACACTAGATATACCTACTGTACCTGCAGCACCCCCAAGCTGAGATGATAGAGCAGGAGTGAGTTATATTATCTAGTAGATATACCTACTGTACCTGTAGCACCCCCAGGCTGAGATGATAGAGCAGGAGTTATATTATCTAGTAGATATACCTACTGTACCTGTAGCCCCCCCAGGCTGAGATGATAGAGCAGGAGTGAGTTATATTATCTAGTAGATATACCTACTGTACCTGCAGCACCACCAGGCTGAGATGATAGAGCAGGAGTGAGTTATATTATCTAGTAGATATACCTACTGTACCTGCAGCACCACCAGGCTGAGATGATAGAGCAGGAGTGAGTTATATTATCTAGTAGATATACCTACTGTACCTGTAGCCCCCCCAGGCTGAGATGATAGAGCAGGAGTGAGTTATATTATCTAGTAGATATACCTACTGTACCTGTAGCCCCCCCAGACTGAGATGATAGAGCAGGAGTTATATTATCTAGTAGATATACCTACTGTACCTGTAGCCCCCCCAGGCTGAGATGATAGAGCAGGAGTGAGTTATATTATCTAGTAGATATACCTACTGTACCTGCAGCACCACCAGGCTGAGATGATAGAGCAGGAGTGAGTTATATTATCTAGTAGATATACCTACTGTACCTGCAGCACCACCAGGCTGAGATGATAGAGCAGGAGTGAGTTATATTATCTAGTAGATATACCTACTGTACCTGTAGCCCCCCCAGGCTGAGATGATAGAGCAGGAGTGAGTTATATTATCTAGTAGATATACCTACTGTACCTGTAGCCCCCCCAGGCTGAGATGATAGAGCAGGAGTGAGTTATATTATCTAGTAGATATACCTACTGTACCTGCAGCCCCCCCAGGCTGAGATGATAGAGCAGGAGTTATATTATCTAGTAGATATACCTACTGTACCTGTAGCCCCCCCAGGCTGAGATGATAGAGCAGGAGTTATATTATCTAGTAGATATACCTACTGTACCTGCAGCACCCCCAGACTGAGATGATAGAGCAGGAGTGAGTTATATTATCTAGTAGATATACCTACTGTACCTGTAGCCCCCCCAGACTGAGATGATAGAGCAGGAGTGAGTTATATTATCTAGTAGATATACCTACTGTACCTGCAGCCCCCCCAGACTGAGATGATAGAGCAGGAGTTATATTATCTAGTAGATATACCTACTGTACCTGTAGCCCCCCCAGGCTGAGATGATAGAGCAGGAGTTGTATTATCTAGTAGATATACCTACTGTACCTGTAGCCCCCCCAGGCTGAGATGATAGAGCAGGAGTGAGTTATATTATCTAGTAGATATACCTACTGTACCTGCAGCCCCCCCAGACTGAGATGATAGAGCAGGAGTGAGTTATATTATCTAGTAGATATACCTACTGTACCTGTAGCACCCCCAGACTGAGAGGATAGAGCAGGAGTGAGTTATATTATCTAGTAGATATACCTACTGTACCTGCAGCCCCCCCAGACTGAGATGATAGAGCAGGAGTGAGTTATATTATCTAGTAGATATACCTACTGTACCTGCAGCCCCCCCAGGCTGAGATGATAGAGCAGGAGTTATATTATCTAGTAGATATACCTACTGTACCTGTAGCACCCCCATGCTGAGATGATAGAGCAGGAGTTATATTATCTAGTAGATATACCTACTGTACCTGCAGCACCCCCAGACTGAGATGATAGAGCAGGAGTGAGTTATATTATCTAGTAGATATACCTACTGTACCTGTAGCCCCCCCAAGCTGAGATGATAGAGCAGGAGTGAGTTATATTATCTAGTAGATATACCTACTGTACCTGCAGCACCCCCAGGCTGAGATGATAGAGCAGGAGTTATATTATCTAGTAGATATACCTACTGTACCTGCAGCACCCCCAGACTGAGATGATAGAGCAGGAGTGAGTTATATTATCTAGTAGATATACCTACTGTACCTGTAGCCCCCCCAGACTGAGATGATAGAGCAGGAGTGAGTTATATTATCTAGTAGATATACCTACTGTACCTGCAGCACCCCCAGACTGAGATGATAGAGCAGGAGTTATATTATCTAGTAGATATACCTACTGTACCTGTAGCCCCCCCAGACTGAGATGATAGAGCAGGAGTGAGTTATATTATCTAGTAGATATACCTACTGTACCTGTAGCACCCCCAGACTGAGATGATAGAGCAGGAGTGAGTTATATTATCTAGTAGATATACCTACTGTACCTGTAGCACCCCCAGACTGAGATGATAGAGCAGGAGTGAGTTATATTATCTAGTAGATATACCTACTGTACCTGTAGCACCCCCAGACTGAGATGATAGAGCAGGAGTGAGTTATATTATCTAGTAGATATACCTACTGTACCTGTAGCACCCCCAGACTGAGATGATAGAGCAGGAGTGAGTTATATTATCTAGTAGATATACCTACTGTACCTGCAGCACCCCCAAGCTGAGATGATAGAGCAGGAGTGAGTTATATTATCTAGTAGATATACCTACTGTACCTGTAGCACCCCCAGACTGAGATGATAGAGCAGGAGTGAGTTATATTATCTAGTAGATATACCTACTGTACCTGCAGCACCCCCAAGCTGAGATGATAGAGCAGGAGTGAGTTATATTATCTAGTAGATATACATAACACTAGATATACCTACTGTACCTGCAGCACCCCCAAGCTGAGATGATAGAGCAGGAGTGAGTTATATTATCTAGTAGATATACCTACTGTACCTGCAGCACCCCCAAGCTGAGATGATAGAGCAGGAGTGAGTTATATTATCTAGTAGATATACATAACACTAGATATACCTACTGTACCTGCAGCACCCCCAAGCTGAGATGATAGAGCAGGAGTGAGTTATATTATCTAGTAGATATACCTACTGTACCTGTAGCCCCCCCAGGCTGAGATGATAGAGCAGGAGTTATATTATCTAGTAGATATACCTACTGTACCTGCAGCACCCCCAGACTGAGATGATAGAGCAGGAGTGAGTTATATTATCTAGTAGATATACCTACTGTACCTGTAGCCCCCCCAGACTGAGATGATAGAGCAGGAGTGAGTTATATTATCTAGTAGATATACCTACTGTACCTGTAGCACCCCCAGACTGTGATGATAGAGCAGGAGTGAGTTATATTATCTAGTAGATATACCTACTGTACCTGTAGCACCCCCAGGCTGAGATGATAGAGCAGGAGTGAGTTATATTATCTAGTAGATATACCTACTGTACCTGTAGCCCCCCCAGGCTGAGATGATAGAGCAGGAGTGAGTTATATTATCTAGTAGATATACCTACTGTACCTGCAGCACCCCCAGACTGAGATGATAGAGCAGGAGTGAGTTATATTATCTAGTAGATATACCTACTGTACCTGTAGCCCCCCCAGGCTGAGATGATAGAGCAGGAGTGAGTTATATTATCTAGTAGATATACCTACTGTACCTGCAGCCCCCCCAGGCTGAGATGATAGAGCAGGAGTTATATTATCTAGTAGATATACCTACTGTACCTGCAGCCCCCACCGACTGAGATGATAGAGCAGGAGTGAGTTATATTATCTAGTAGATATACCTACTGTACCTGCAGCACCCCCAGGCTGAGATGATAGAGCAGGAGTTATATTATCTAGTAGATATACCTACTGTACCTGCAGCACCCCCAGACTGAGATGATAGAGCAGGAGTGAGTTATATTATCTAGTAGATATACCTACTGTACCTGCAGCACCCCCAGGCTGAGATGATAGAGCAGGAGTTATATTATCTAGTAGATATACCTACTGTACCTGCAGCACCCCCAGACTGAGATGATAGAGCAGGAGTGAGTTATATTATCTAGTAGATATACCTACTGTACCTGCAGCACCACCAGGCTGAGATGATAGAGCAGGAGTTATATTATCTAGTAGATATACCTACTGTACCTGCAGCACCCCCAGGCTGAGATGATAGAGCAGGAGTTATATTATCTAGTAGATATACCTACTGTACCTGTAGCCCCCCCAGGCTGAGATGATAGAGCAGGAGTGAGTTATATTATCTAGTAGATATACCTACTGTACCTGCAGCACCCCCAGGCTGAGATGATAGAGCAGGAGTTATATTATCTAGTAGATATACCTACTGTACCTGTAGCCCCCCCAGGCTGAGATGATAGAGCAGGAGTGAGTTATATTATCTAGTAGATATACCTACTGTACCTGCAGCCCCCCCAGACTGAGATGATAGAGCAGGAGTGAGTTATATTATCTAGTAGATATACCTACTGTACCTGTAGCACCCCCAGACTGAGATGATAGAGCAGGAGTGAGTTATATTATCTAGTAGATATACCTGCAGCCCCCCCAGGCTGAGATGATAGAGCAGGAGTGAGTTATATTATCTAGTAGATATACCTACTGTACCTGTAGCACCACCAGGCTGAGATGATAGAGCAGGAGTTATATTATCTAGTAGATATACCTACTGTACCTGTAGCCCCCCCAGGCTGAGATGATAGAGCAGGAGTTATATTATCTAGTAGATATACCTACTGTACCTGCAGCCCCCCCAGACTGAGATGATAGAGCAGGAGTGAGTTATATTATCTAGTAGATATACCTACTGTACCTGTAGCACCCCCAGGCTGAGATGATAGAGCAGGAGTGAGTTATATTATCTAGTAGATATACCTACTGTACCTGTAGCCCCCCCAGGCTGAGATGATAGAGCAGGAGTTATATTATCTAGTAGATATACCTACTGTACCTGTAGCCCCCCCAGACTGAGATAATAGAGCAGGAGTTATATTATCTAGTAGATATACCTACTGTACCTACAGCACCCCCAGGCTGAGATGATAGAGCAGGAGTGAGTTATATTATCTAGTAGATATACCTACTGTACCTGTAGCCCCCCCAGGCTGAGATGATAGAGCAGGAGTGAGTTATATTATCTAGTAGATATACCTACTGTACCTGCAGCCCCCCCAGGCTGAGATGATAGAGCAGGAGTGAGTTATATTATCTAGTAGATATACCTACTGTACCTGCAGCCCCCCCAGGCTGAGATGATAGAGCAGGAGTGAGTTATATTATCTAGTAGATATACCTACTGTACCTGCAGCCCCCCAGGCTGAGATGATAGAGCAGGAGTGAGTTATATTATCTAGTAGATATACCTACTGTACCTGTAGCCCCCCCAGACTGAGATGATAGAGCAGGAGTTATATTATCTAGTAGATATACCTACTGTACCTGTAGCCCCCCCAGACTGAGATGATAGAGCAGGAGTGAGTTATATTATCTAGTAGATATACCTACTGTACCTGCAGCACCCCCAGGCTGAGATGATAGAGCAGGAGTGAGTTATATTATCTAGTAGATATACCTACTGTACCTGTAGCACCTCCAGACTGAGATGATAGAGCAGGAGTTATATTATCTAGTAGATATACCTACTGTACCTGCAGCACCCCCAGGCTGAGATGATAGAGCAGGAGTGAGTTATATTATCTAGTAGATATACCTACTGTACCTGTAGCACCTCCAGGCTGAGATGATAGAGCAGGAGTTATATTATCTAGTAGATATACCTACTGTACCTGCAGCACCCCCAGACTGAGATGATAGAGCAGGAGTTATATTATCTAGTAGATATACCTACTGTACCTGCAGCACCCCCAGACTGAGATGATAGAGCAGGAGTTATATTATCTAGTAGATATACCTACTGTACCTGCAGCACCCCCAGACTGAGATGATAGAGCAGGAGTGAGTTATATTATCTAGTAGATATACCTACTGTACCTGTAGCACCCCCATGCTGAGATGATAGAGCAGGAGTGAGTTATATTATCTAGTAGATATACCTACTGTACCTGTAGCCCCCCCAGGCTGAGATGATAGAGCAGGAGTTATATTATCTAGTAGATATACCTACTGTACCTGCAGCACCACCAGACTGAGATGATAGAGCAGGAGTTATATTATCTAGTAGATATACCTACTGTACCTGCAGCACCCCCAGACTGAGATGATAGAGCAGGAGTTATATTATCTAGTAGATATACCTACTGTACCTGCAGCCCCCCCAGGCTGAGATGATAGAGCAGGAGTGAGTTATATTATCTAGTAGATATACCTACTGTACCTGCAGCACCCCCAGACTGAGATGATAGAGCAGGAGTTATATTATCTAGTAGATATACCTACTGTACCTGTAGCCCCCCCAGACTGAGATGATAGAGCAGGAGTTATATTATCTAGTAGATATACCTACTGTACCTGTAGCACCCCCAGGCTGAGATGATAGAGCAGGAGTTATATTATCTAGTAGATATACCTACTGTACCTGTAGCCCCCCCAGACTGAGATGATAGAGCAGGAGTTATATTATCTAGTAGATATACCTACTGTACCTGTAGCCCCCCCAGGCTGAGATGATAGAGCAGGAGTGAGTTATATTATCTAGTAGATATACCTACTGTACCTGCAGCCCCCCCAGGCTGAGATGATAGAGCAGGAGTGAGTTATATTATCTAGTAGATATACCTACTGTACCTGCAGCATCACCAGACTGAGATGATAGAGCAGGAGTGAGTTATATTATCTAGTAGATATACCTACTGTACCTGCAGCCCCCCCAGACTGAGATGATAGAGCAGGAGTGAGTTATATTATCTAGTAGATATACCTACTGTACCTGTAGCCCCCCCAGGCTGAGATGATAGAGCAGGAGTGAGTTATATTATCTAGTAGATATACCTACTGTACCTGTAGCCCCCCCAGGCTGAGATGATAGAGCAGGAGTGAGTTATATTATCTAGTAGATATACCTACTGTACCTGCAGCACCCCCAGGCTGAGATGATAGAGCAGGAGTGAGTTATATTATCTAGTAGATATACCTACTGTACCTGCAGCACCCCCAGACTGAGATGATAGAGCAGGAGTGAGTTATATTATCTAGTAGATATACCTACTGTACCTGTAGCCCCCCCAGGCTGAGATGATAGAGCAGGAGTTATATTATCTAGTAGATATACCTACTGTACCTGTAGCCCCCCCAGGCTGAGATGATAGAGCAGGAGTTATATTATCTAGTAGATATACCTACTGTACCTGTAGCACCCCCAGACTGAGATGATAGAGCAGGAGTGAGTTATATTATCTAGTAGATATACCTACTGTACCTGTAGCACCCCCAGACTGAGATGATAGAGCAGGAGTGAGTTATATTATCTAGTAGATATACCTACTGTACCTGCAGCACCACCAGGCTGAGATGATAGAGCAGGAGTGAGTTATATTATCTAGTAGATATACCTACTGCACCTGTAGCACCCCCAGACTGAGATGATAGAGCAGGAGTGAGTTATATTATCTAGTAGATATACCTACTGTACCTGCAGCCCCCCCAGGCTGAGATGATAGAGCAGGAGTTATATTATCTAGTAGATATACCTACTGCACCTGTAGCACCCCCAGACTGAGATGATAGAGCAGGAGTGAGTTATATTATCTAGTAGATATACCTACTGTACCTGCAGCCCCCCCAGGCTGAGATGATAGAGCAGGAGTTATATTATCTAGTAGATATACCTACTGCACCTGTAGCACCCCCAGACTGAGATGATAGAGCAGGAGTGAGTTATATTATCTAGTAGATATACCTACTGTACCTGTAGCCCCCCCAGGCTGAGATGATAGAGCAGGAGTGAGTTATATTATCTAGTAGATATACCTACTGTACCTGCAGCACCCCCAGGCTGAGATGATAGAGCAGGAGTTATATTATCTAGTAGATATACCTACTGTACCTGCAGCCCCCCCAGACTGAGATGATAGAGCAGGAGTGAGTTATATTATCTAGTAGATATACCTACTGTACCTGCAGCACCACCAGGCTGAGATGATAGAGCAGGAGTTATATTATCTAGTAGATATACCTACTGTACCTGCAGCACCCCCAGACTGAGATGATAGAGCAGGAGTGAGTTATATTATCTAGTAGATATACCTACTGTACCTGCAGCCCCCCCAGGCTGAGATGATAGAGCAGGAGTTATATTATCTAGTAGATATACCTACTGTACCTGCAGCACCCCCAGACTGAGATGATAGAGCAGGAGTGAGTTATATTATCTAGTAGATATACCTACTGTACCTGCAGCACCCCCAGGCTGAGATGATAGAGCAGGAGTGAGTTATATTATCTAGTAGATATACCTACTGTACCTGCAGCCCCCCCAGGCTGAGATGATAGAGCAGGAGTGAGTTATATTATCTAGTAGATATACCTACTGTACCTGCAGCACCACCAGGCTGAGATGATAGAGCAGGAGTTATATTATCTAGTAGATATACCTACTGTACCTGCAGCACCCCCAGACTGAGATGATAGAGCAGGAGTGAGTTATATTATCTAGTAGATATACCTACTGTACCTGTAGCCCCCCCAGGCTGAGATGATAGAGCAGGAGTTATATTATCTAGTAGATATACCTACTGTACCTGTAGCCCCCCCAGACTGAGATGATAGAGCAGGAGTTATATTATCTAGTAGATATACCTACTGTACCTGTAGCCCCCCAGACTGAGATGATAGAGCAGGAGTTATATTATCTAGTAGATATACCTACTGTACCTGTAGCCCCCAGACTGAGATGATAGAGCAGGAGTTATATTATCTAGTAGATATACCTACTGTACCTGTAGCCCCCCCAGGCTGAGATGATAGAGCAGGAGTGAGTTATATTATCTAGTAGATATACCTACTGTACCTGTAGCACCCCCAGACTGAGATGATAGAGCAGGAGTGAGTTATATTATCTAGTAGATATACCTACTGTACCTACAGCACCCCCAGGCTGAGATGATAGAGCAGGAGTTATATTATCTAGTAGATATACCTACTGTACCTGCAGCACCACCAGGCTGAGATGATAGAGCAGGAGTGAGTTATATTATCTAGTAGATATACCTACTGTACCTGTAGCACCCCCAGGCTGAGATGATAGAGCAGGAGTTATATTATCTAGTAGATATACCTACTGTACCTGCAGCCCCCCCAGGCTGAGATGATAGAGCAGGAGTGAGTTATATTATCTAGTAGATATACCTACTGTACCTGTAGCCCCCCCAGGCTGAGATGATAGAGCAGGAGTTATATTATCTAGTAGATATACCTACTGTACCTGCAGCACCCCCAGACTGAGATGATAGAGCAGGAGTTATATTATCTAGTAGATATACCTACTGTACCTGCAGCACCCCCAGACTGAGATGATAGAGCAGGAGTTATATTATCTAGTAGATATACCTACTGTACCTGCAGCACCCCCAGACTGAGATGATAGAGCAGGAGTTATATTATCTAGTAGATATACCTACTGTACCTGTAGCCCCCCCAGGCTGAGATGATAGAGCAGGAGTGAGTTATATTATCTAGTAGATATACCTACTGTACCTGCAGCCCCCCCAGGCTGAGATGATAGAGCAGGAGTTATATTATCTAGTAGATATACATAACACTAGATATACCTACTGTACCTGCAGCCCCCCCAGGCTGAGATGATAGAGCAGGAGTTATATTATCTAGTAGATATACCTACTGTACCTGTAGCACCCCCAGGCTGAGATGATAGAGCAGGAGTTATATTATCTAGTAGATATACATAACACTAGATATACCTACTGTACCTGCAGCCCCCCCAGGCTGAGATGATAGAGCAGGAGTTATATTATCTAGTAGATATACCTACTGTACCTGTAGCACCCCCAGGCTGAGATGATAGAGCAGGAGTTATATTATCTAGTAGATATACCTACTGTACCTGCAGCCCCCCCAGACTGAGATGATAGAGCAGGAGTGAGTTATATTATCTAGTAGATATACCTACTGTACCTGTAGCACCCCCAGGCTGAGATGATAGAGCAGGAGTTATATTATCTAGTAGATATACCTACTGTACCTGCAGCACCCCCAGACTGAGATGATAGAGCAGGAGTGAGTTATATTATCTAGTAGATATACCTACTGTACCTGTAGCCCCCCCAGACTGAGATGATAGAGCAGGAGTTATATTATCTAGTAGATATACCTACTGTACCTGCAGCCCCCCCAGGCTGAGATGATAGAGCAGGAGTGAGTTATATTATCTAGTAGATATACCTACTGTACCTGTAGCCCCCCCAGGCTGAGATGATAGAGCAGGAGTGAGTTATATTATCTAGTAGATATACCTACTGTACCTGTAGCCCCCCCAGGCTGAGATGATAGAGCAGGAGTTATATTATCTAGTAGATATACCTACTGTACCTGCAGCACCCCCAGACTGAGATGATAGAGCAGGAGTTATATTATCTAGTAGATATACCTACTGTACCTGTAGCACCACCAGGCTGAGATGATAGAGCAGGAGTGAGTTATATTATCTAGTAGATATACCTACTGTACCTGTAGCACCACCAGGCTGAGATGATAGAGCAGGAGTGAGTTATATTATCTAGTAGATATACCTACTGTACCTGCAGCACCCCCAGACTGAGATGATAGAGCAGGAGTGAGTTATATTATCTAGTAGATATACCTACTGTACCTGTAGCCCCCCCAGGCTGAGATGATAGAGCAGGAGTGAGTTATATTATCTAGTAGATATACCTACTGTACCTGCAGCCCCCCCCCCAGGCTGAGATGATAGAGCAGGAGTGAGTTATATTATCTAGTAGATATACCTACTGTACCTGCAGCACCACCAGACTGAGATGATAGAGCAGGAGTGAGTTATATTATCTAGTAGATATACCTACTGTACCTGTAGCACCCCCAGGCTGAGATGATAGAGCAGGAGTTATATTATCTAGTAGATATACCTACTGTACCTGTAGCACCCCCATGCTGAGATGATAGAGCAGGAGTGAGTTATATTATCTAGTAGATATACCTACTGTACCTGCAGCACCCCCAGACTGAGATGATAGAGCAGGAGTTATATTATCTAGTAGATATACCTACTGTACCTGCAGCCCCCCCAGACTGAGATGATAGAGCAGGAGTGAGTTATATTATCTAGTAGATATACCTACTGTACCTGCAGCCCCCCCAGGCTGAGATGATAGAGCAGGAGTGAGTTATATTATCTAGTAGATATACCTACTGTACCTGTAGCCCCCCCAGACTGAGATGATAGAGCAGGAGTGAGTTATATTATCTAGTAGATATACCTACTGTACCTGCAGCACCACCAGGCTGAGATGATAGAGCAGGAGTTATATTATCTAGTAGATATACCTACTGTACCTGTAGCACCCCCAGACTGAGATGATAGAGCAGGAGTGAGTTATATTATCTAGTAGATATACCTACTGTACCTGTAGCCCCCCCAGACTGAGATGATAGAGCAGGAGTGAGTTATATTATCTAGTAGATATACCTACTGTACCTGCAGCACCACCAGGCTGAGATGATAGAGCAGGAGTGAGTTATATTATCTAGTAGATATACCTACTGTACCTGTAGCACCCCCAGGCTGAGATGATAGAGCAGGAGTGAGTTATATTATCTAGTAGATATACCTACTGTACCTGTAGCACCTCCAGACTGAGATGATAGAGCAGGAGTGAGTTATATTATCTAGTAGATATACCTACTGTACCTGTAGCACCACCAGGCTGAGATGATAGAGCAGGAGTTATATTATCTAGTAGATATACCTACTGTACCTGTAGCACCACCAGGCTGAGATGATAGAGCAGGAGTGAGTTATATTATCTAGTAGATATACCTACTGTACCTGTAGCACCCCCAGACTGAGATGATAGAGCAGGAGTGAGTTATCTAGTAGATATACCTACTGTACCTGTAGCACCCCCAAGCTGAGATGATAGAGCAGGAGTGAGTTATATTATCTAGTAGATATACCTACTGTACCTGCAGCACCACCAGGCTGAGATGATAGAGCAGGAGTTATATTATCTAGTAGATATACCTACTGTACCTGTAGCACCCCCAGACTGAGATGATAGAGCAGGAGTGAGTTATATTATCTAGTAGATATACCTACTGTACCTGCAGCACCCCCAGACTGAGATGATAGAGCAGGAGTGAGTTATATTATCTAGTAGATATACCTACTGTACCTGCAGCACCCCCAGGCTGAGATGATAGAGCAGGAGTTATATTATCTAGTAGATATACCTACTGTACCTGTAGCCCCCCCAGACTGAGATGATAGAGCAGGAGTGAGTTATATTATCTAGTAGATATACCTACTGTACCTACAGCACCACCAGGCTGAGATGATAGAGCAGGAGTGAGTTATATTATCTAGTAGATATACCTACTGTACCTACAGCACCACCAGGCTGAGATGATAGAGCAGGAGTGAGTTATATTATCTAGTAGATATACCTACTGTACCTGCAGCACCGCCAGGCTAAGATGATAGAGCAGGAGTGAGTTATATTATCTAGTAGATATACCTACTGTACCTGCAGCACCGCCAGGCTAAGATGATAGAGCAGGAGTGAGTTATATTATCTAGTAGATATACCTACTGTACCTGCAGCACCACCAGGCTGAGATGATAGAGCAGGAGTTATATTATCTAGTAGATATACCTACTGTACCTGTAGCACCCCCAGACTGAGATGATAGAGCAGGAGTTATTTATCTAGTAGATATACCTACTGTACCTGCAGCACCCCAAGCTGAGATGATAGAGCAGGAGTGAGTTATATTATCTAGTAGATATACCTACTGTACCTGCAGCACCACCAGGCTGAGATGATAGAGCAGGAGTGAGTTATATTATCTAGTAGATATACCTACTGTACCTGCAGCACCACCAGGCTGAGATGATAGAGCAGGAGTGAGTTATATTATCTAGTAGATATACCTACTGTACCTGCAGCACCACCAGGCTGAGATGATAGAGCAGGAGTGAGTTATATTATCTAGTAGATATACCTACTGTACCTGCAGCACCCCCAGACTGAGATGATAGAGCAGGAGTTATATTATCTAGTAGATATACCTACTGTACCTGCAGCACCCCCAGACTGAGATGATAGAGCAGGAGTTATATTATCTAGTAGATATACCTACTGTACCTGCAGCACCCCAAGCTGAGATGATAGAGCAGGAGTGAGTTATATTATCTAGTAGATATACCTACTGTACCTGCAGCACCACCAGGCTGAGATGATAGAGCAGGAGTGAGTTATATTATCTAGTAGATATACCTACTGTACCTGCAGCACCCCCAGACTGAGATGATAGAGCAGGAGTTATATTATCTAGTAGATATACCTACTGTACCTGCAGCCCCCCCAGACTGAGATGATAGAGCAGGAGTTATATTATCTAGTAGATATACCTACTGTACCTGCAGCCCCCCCAGGCTGAGATGATAGAGCAGGAGTTATATTATCTAGTAGATATACCTACTGTACCTGTAGCCCCCCCAGGCTGAGATGATAGAGCAGGAGTGAGTTATATTATCTAGTAGATATACCTACTGTACCTGCAGCCCCCCCAGACTGAGATGATAGAGCAGGAGTGAGTTATATTATCTAGTAGATATACCTACTGTACCTGTAGCACCCCCAGACTGAGATGATAGAGCAGGAGTTATATTATCTAGTAGATATACCTACTGTACCTGCAGCACCACCAGGCTGAGATGATAGAGCAGGAGTGAGTTATATTATCTAGTAGATATACCTACTGTACCTGCAGCACCACCAGGCTGAGATGATAGAGCAGGAGTGAGTTATATTATCTAGTAGATATACCTACTGTACCTGCAGCCCCCCCAGGCTGAGATGATAGAGCAGGAGTTATATTATCTAGTAGATATACCTACTGTACCTGTAGCACCCCCAGACTGAGATGATAGAGCAGGAGTGAGTTATATATTATCTAGTAGATATACCTACTGTACCTGCAGCACCCCCAGACTGAGATGATAGAGCAGGAGTGAGTTATATTATCTAGTAGATATACCTACTGTACCTGTAGCCCCCCAGGCTGAGATGATAGAGCAGGAGTGAGTTATATTATCTAGTAGATATACCTACTGTACCTGTAGCCCCCCCAGGCTGAGATGATAGAGCAGGAGTTATATTATCTAGTAGATATACCTACTGTACCTGCAGCCCCCCCAGGCTGAGATGATAGAGCAGGAGTGAGTTATATTATCTAGTAGATATACCTACTGTACCTGTAGCACCCCCAGACTGAGATGATAGAGCAGGAGTGAGTTATATTATCTAGTAGATATACCTACTGTACCTGTAGCCCCCCCAGACTGAGATGATAGAGCAGGAGTGAGTTATATTATCTAGTAGATATACCTACTGTACCTGTAGCCCCCCCAGGCTGAGATGATAGAGCAGGAGTTATATTATCTAGTAGATATACCTACTGTACCTGTAGCCCCCCCAGACTGAGATGATAGAGCAGGAGTGAGTTATATTATCTAGTAGATATACCTACTGTACCTGTAGCCCCCCCAAGCTGAGATGATAGAGCAGGAGTTATATTATCTAGTAGATATACCTACTGTACCTGCAGCCCCCCCAGGCTGAGATGATAGAGCAGGAGTGAGTTATATTATCTAGTAGATATACCTACTGTACCTGTAGCCCCCCCAGGCTGAGATGATAGAGCAGGAGTGAGTTATATTATCTAGTAGATATACCTACTGTACCTGCAGCCCCCCCAGGCTGAGATGATAGAGCAGGAGTGAGTTATATTATCTAGTAGATATACCTACTGTACCTGTAGCCCCCCCAGACTGAGATGATAGAGCAGGAGTGAGTTATATTATCTAGTAGATATACCTACTGTACCTGTAGCACCACCAGGCTGAGATGATAGAGCAGGAGTTATATTATCTAGTAGATATACCTACTGTACCTGCAGCACCACCAGGCTGAGATGATAGAGCAGGAGTGAGTTATATTATCTAGTAGATATACCTACTGTACCTGCAGCCCCCCCAGGCTGAGATGATAGAGCAGGAGTTATATTATCTAGTAGATATACCTACTGTACCTGCAGCACCCCCAGACTGAGATGATAGAGCAGGAGTGAGTTATATTATCTAGTAGATATACCTACTGTACCTGTAGCACCCCCAGGCTGAGATGATAGAGCAGGAGTGAGTTATATTATCTAGTAGATATACCTACTGTACCTGTAGCCCCCCCAGACTGAGATGATAGAGCAGGAGTTATATTATCTAGTAGATATACCTACTGTACCTGCAGCACCCCCAGACTGAGATGATAGAGCAGGAGTTATATTATCTAGTAGATATACCTACTGTACCTGTAGCCCCCCCAGGCTGAGATGATAGAGCAGGAGTTATATTATCTAGTAGATATACCTACTGTACCTGCAGCACCACCAGGCTGAGATGATAGAGCAGGAGTTATATTATCTAGTAGATATACCTACTGTACCTGTAGCCCCCCCAGGCTGAGATGATAGAGCAGGAGTTATATTATCTAGTAGATATACCTACTGTACCTGTAGCCCCCAGACTGAGATGATAGAGCAGGAGTGAGTTATATTATCTAGTAGATATACCTACTGTACCTGTAGCCCCCCCAGGCTGAGATGATAGAGCAGGAGTTATATTATCTAGTAGATATACCTACTGTACCTGTAGCCCCCCCAGACTGAGATGATAGAGCAGGAGTGAGTTATATTATCTAGTAGATATACCTACTGTACCTGTAGCCCCCCCAGGCTGAGATGATAGAGCAGGAGTTATATTATCTAGTAGATATACCTACTGTACCTGCAGCACCCCCAGGCTAAGATGATAGAGCAGGAGTGAGTTATATTATCTAGTAGATATACCTACTGTACCTGTAGCCCCCCCAGACTGAGATGATAGAGCAGGAGTGAGTTATATTATCTAGTAGATATACCTACTGTACCTGTAGCACCCCCAGACTGAGATGATAGAGCAGGAGTGAGTTATATTATCTAGTAGATATACCTACTGTACCTGTAGCCCCCCCAGACTGAGATGATAGAGCAGGAGTGAGTTATATTATCTAGTAGATATACCTACTGTACCTGCAGCACCACCAGGCTGAGATGATAGAGCAGGAGTGAGTTATATTATCTAGTAGATATACCTACTGTACCTGCAGCACCACCAGGCTGAGATGATAGAGCAGGAGTTATATTATCTAGTAGATATACCTACTGTACCTGTAGCACCCCCAGGCTGAGATGATAGAGCAGGAGTTATATTATCTAGTAGATATACCTACTGTACCTGCAGCCCCCCCAGGCTGAGATGATAGAGCAGGAGTGAGTTATATTATCTAGTAGATATACCTACTGTACCTGTAGCACCTCCAGACTGAGATGATAGAGCAGGAGTTATATTATCTAGTAGATATACCTACTGTACCTGTAGCACCACCAGGCTGAGATGATAGAGCAGGAGTTATATTATCTAGTAGATATACCTACTGTACCTGCAGCCCCCCCAGGCTGAGATGATAGAGCAGGAGTGAGTTATATTATCTAGTAGATATACCTACTGTACCTGCAGCACCCCCAGACTGAGATGATAGAGCAGGAGTGAGTTATATTATCTAGTAGATATACCTACTGTACCTGTAGCCCCCCCAGGCTGAGATGATAGAGCAGGAGTTATATTATCTAGTAGATATACCTACTGTACCTGTAGCACCACCAGGCTGAGATGATAGAGCAGGAGTTATATTATCTAGTAGATATACCTACTGTACCTGTAGCCCCCCCAGGCTGAGATGATAGAGCAGGAGTGAGTTATATTATCTAGTAGATATACCTACTGTACCTGTAGCCCCCCCAGACTGAGATGATAGAGCAGGAGTGAGTTATATTATCTAGTAGATATACCTACTGTACCTGCAGCACCACCAGGCTGAGATGATAGAGCAGGAGTGAGTTATATTATCTAGTAGATATACCTACTGTACCTGTAGCCCCCCCAGGCTGAGATGATAGAGCAAGAGTTATATTATCTGGTAGATGTAATACACTGATACACTGAAGCGATAAGGCACAAGGGGGCCAGGACACCGCCCTTAGCCGTGGTATATTGGCCATATATCACAAACCCCCGAGGTTCCTTATTTCTATTATAAACTGGTTACCAATGTAATTAGAGCAGTAAAAATAAATGTTTTGTCATACCCGTGGTATATGGTCTGATGTACCACGGCTGTCAGCCAATCAGCATCCAGGGCTGGAACCACCCATTTTGTAATAGATGGTATACCCTCTTTAGCTCGAACCTGAGCTCCACTCACTCCACTGTTGAGTTTTAACTAACCCTGTGTCGTCACCCTGTGTCGTCTCCTCCAGTATGAAGCAGCTGAGAGTGAGACTAAGGAAGCTGAGAGAGGACCACGACCGCATCTACCACCTGACCCGTTCTGAGGGCCTGCCGAGCGTCAACTGGGGCAGGATCATAGAGGAGAAACAGGTGAGGGACACACACACACACCACACCACACACACACACGAACACACACACACATACACGAGCACACACACACACACACGAATACACATACACACACACACACACAAACACACACACACACAGGCTTGGATATGTGTACACACAGTTTACGCACACCATAACATAAACGTAATGTCTTTCTTCTTCCGACCAGGGCAACCTGAGCAACAAGGGTTTTGGTCAGGACCTGCCCACCATAGAGAACGAGGTGGAGGAACACAACATCTTTCACAGTGAGGTGGAGGCTCTGGCCCCTCACATCTCAGCCAGCGACGACAAGGTAGGACTAACAACCAGCGTAGAAACGACCTGATACGTTGTGTTTTATACTCAGTCATTTACCAGTCTCCTATCCAGGAAGATAACCATGGCTTTATTTATGGCCCACATACCTGACAACAACAACAACAACAACAACCACTCTGAAAGTTCCAGTTCTCAGAAAACAAACAGACATATATTGTACTGAATGATTGTCAACAATGACTCATTACTCACAAAACAAACCTTCACACGTCACATTCAAGTGTAGTTGTTTCGTTGAGTCTCTGCTTCAGAGGGAGCTTCAATAACATGGTGTAAATAACCGGGCGTTTCAGACAGAGAAAACATGGTAGGACTAACAGCCACATAGGTCAACTCCAAGCCCACTTCAGTTAGAAACTGTTGCATTTAAAAAAAAAACGAAGACTGTTTTTACAGTTTTTTTTTAGGTTTCGCTAAGATACCCACGTGTACACATCATTATTGCAGTGTGTAAAGACACGAATCTCCAATCATTTCTGACTTCTCCACACCATTTCCAGTCGTACAATGCGGCATAAACATGGTGTATGTTAGTGAGGATTTGTTTCCCCGGTCGAGCTCAGTATCATTTAAAATGGCTGAAAGGGAGAAACGCTCACAGAAAGGTCCATGTGATATTCTCTTTACTTCTCTCTCCCTCTCTCACACTCTCTCCTTTCTGCTCTCTCTCCCTCTCTCACGCTCTCTCCTTTCTGCTCTCTCCTCCCTCTCTCGCGCTCTCTCCTTTCTGCTCTCTCTCTCCCTCCCTCTCTCACACTCTCTCCTTTCTGCTCTCTCTCACTCACACACTCTCTCTGTCTCCTCTCATTCTCTCTCTCCTCTCTCTCTCTCTGTCTCCTCTTGTTCTCTCTCTCTCTCTGTCTCCTCTTGTTCTCTCTCTCTCTCTGTCTCCTCTTGTTCTCTCTCTCTGTCTCCTCTTGTTCTCCCTCTCTTTGTCTCCTCTCGTTCTCTCTGTCTACTCTCGTTCTCTATCTCGTTCTCTCTCTCTCGCTCTCTCTCTTTGTCTCCTCTCGTTCTTTGTCTTGTTCTCTCTCTCTCTTTGTCTCCTCTCGTTCTCTGTCTTATTCTCTCTCTCTCTCTTTGTCTCCTCTCGTTCTCTGTCTTGTC
This sequence comes from Oncorhynchus masou masou, assembly GCF_036934945.1. Classification (NCBI taxonomy): domain Eukaryota; kingdom Metazoa; phylum Chordata; class Actinopteri; order Salmoniformes; family Salmonidae; genus Oncorhynchus; species Oncorhynchus masou. Next base: position 193,358 of record NW_027015901.1, on the reverse strand, counting down.
TCTCTCTCTCTCTCTCGCTCTCTCTCTCGCTCTCTCTCTCTTTGTCTCCTCTCGTTCTCTCTCTCTCTCTCCCTCTCTAGGACTCTGCCAGTGCCCTCCAGCTGAAGTACAACAAGCTCCTGGTAAGATTGACTTTAATAATGACTTAATCTGAAGCATGGACTCAGGGAGAGCTTGAGGAGTGTGTATGCATGTACAGTAGCTCTATGTGAGTTCTACACCTGCAGTACCATGCTATGTGTACCTGTGTCTGTGGCTGTACCTGTGTCTGTACCTGTGTCTGTGTCTGTACCTGTGTCTGTACCTGTGTCTGTGTCTGTACCTGTGTCTGTGTCTGTACCTGTACCTGTGTCTGTGTCTGTACCTGTGTCTGTACCTGTACCTGTGTCTGTGGCTGTACCTGTGTCTGTACCTGTACCTGTGTCTGTGTCTGTGTCTGTACCTGTGTCTGTACCTGTACCTGTGTCTGTGGCTGTACCTGTGTCTGTACCTGTGTCTGTGTCTGTGTCTGTACCTGTGTCTCTACCTGTACCTGTGTCTGTGTCTGTACCTGTGTCTGTGTCTGTACCTGTGTCTGTACCTGTACCTGTGTCTGTAACTGTACCTGTGTCTGTGGCTGTACCTGTGTCTGTACCTGTGTCTGTGTCTGTACCTGTGTCTGTGTCTGTGTCTGTACCTGTGTCTGTACCTGTACCTGTGTCTGTGGCTGTACCTGTGTCTGTACCTGTGTCTGTGTCTGTACCTGTGTCTGTACCTGTACCTGTGTCTGTGTCTGTACCTGTGTCTGTGTCTGTGTCTGTGTCTGTGTCTGTACCTGTGTCTGTACCTGTGTCTGTGCCTGTGTCTGTACCTGTGTCTGTGTCTGTACCTGTACCTGTGTCTGTAACTGTGTCTGTGTCCGTGTGTACAAAGTGTTCATGTTTTATCCAGTCTATAGTAACTATCTCTCCCCAGGCCAGTTCCAGTCTATAGTAACTATCTCTCCCCAGGCCAGTTCCAGTCTATAGTAACTATCTCTCCTCTCCCTCCCCAGGCCAGTTCCAGTCTATAGTAACTATCTCTCCTCTCCCTCCCCAGGCCAGTTCCAGTCTATAGTAACTATCTCTCCTCTCCCTCCCCAGGCCAGTTCCAGTCTATAGTAACTATCTCTCCCCAGACCAGTTCCAGTCTATAGTAACTATCTCTCCCCAGGCCAGTTCCAGTCTATAGTAACTATCTCCCCCCAGGCCAGTTCCAGTCTATAGTAACTATCTCTCCCCAGGCCAGTTCCAGTCTATAGTAACTATCTCTCCTCTCCCTCCCCAGACCAGTTCCAGTCTATAGTAACTATCTCTCCCCAGGCCAGTTCCAGTCTATAGTAACTATCTCTCCCCAGGCCAGTTCCAGTCTATAGTAACTATCTCTCCTCTCCCTCCCCAGGCCAGTTCCAGTCTATAGTAACTATCTCTCCCCAGACCAGTTCCAGTCTATAGTAACTATCTCTCCTCTCCCTCCCCAGGCCAGTTCCAGTCTATAGTAACTATCTCTCCTCTCTCTCCCCAGGCCAGTTCCAGTCTATAGTAACTATCTCTCCCCAGGCCAGTTCCAGTCTATAGTAACTATCTCCCCCCAGGCCAGTTCCAGTCTATAGTAACTATCTCTCCCCAGGCCAGTTCCAGTCTATAGTAACTATCTCTCCTCTCCCTCCCCAGACCAGTTCCAGTCTATAGTAACTATCTCTCCTCTCCCTCCCCAGGCCAGTTCCAGTCTATAGTAACTATCTCTCCTCTCTCTCCCCAGGCCAGTTCCAGTCTATAGTAACTATCTCTCCCCAGGCCAGTTCCAGTCTATAGTAACTATCTCCCCCCAGGCCAGTTCCAGTCTATAGTAACTATCTCTCCCCAGACCAGTTCCAGTCTATAGTAACTATCTCTCCTCTCCCTCCCCAGACCAGTTCCAGTCTATAGTAACTATCTCTCCCCAGGCCAGTTCCAGTCTATAGTAACTATCTCTCCCCAGGCCAGTTCCAGTCTATAGTAACTATCTCTCCTCTCCCTCCCCAGGCCAGTTCCAGTCTATAGTAACTATCTCTCCCCAGACCAGTTCCAGTCTATAGTAACTATCTCTCCTCTCCCTCCCCAGGCCAGTTCCAGTCTATAGTAACTATCTCTCCCCAGGCCAGTTCCAGTCTATAGTAACTATCTCTCCCCAGACCAGTTCCAGTCTATAGTAACTATCTCTCCTCTCCCTCCCCAGGCCAGTTCCAGTCTATAGTAACTATCTCTCCCCTCTCTCCCCAGACCAGTTCCAGTCTATAGTAACTATCTCTCCCCAGACCAGTTCCAGTCTATAGTAACTATCTCTCCTCTCCCTCCCCAGGCCAGTTCCAGTCTATAGTAACTATCTCTCCTCTCCCTCCCCAGGCCAGTTCCAGTCTATAGTAACTATCTCTCCTCTCTCTCCCCAGGCCAGTTCCAGTCTATAGTAACTATCTCTCCTCTCTCTCCCCAGGCCAGTTCCAGTCTATAGTAACTATCTCTCCTCTCTCTCCCCAGGCCAGTTCCAGTCTATAGTAACTATCTCTCCTCTCCCTCCCCAGGCCAGTTCCAGTCTATAGTAACTATCTCTCCCCAGGCCAGTTCCAGTCTATAGTAACTATCTCTCCCCTCTCTCCCCAGACCAGTTCCAGTCTATAGTAACTATCTCTCCCCAGGCCAGTTCCAGTCTATAGTAACTATCTCTCCTCTCCCTCCCCAGGCCAGTTCCAGTCTATAGTAACTATCTCTCCTCTCTCCCCAGACCAGTTCCAGTCTATAGTAACTATCTCTCCCCAGGCCAGTTCCAGTCTATAGTAACTATCTCTCCTCTCCCTCTCCAGACCAGTTCCAGTCTATAGTAACTATCTCTCCCCAGACCAGTTCCAGTCTATAGTAACTATCTCTCCTCTCCCTCCCCAGGCCAGTTCCAGTCTATAGTAACTATCTCTCCTCTCCCTCCCCAGGCCAGTTCCAGTCTATAGTAACTATCTCTCCCCAGGCCAGTTCCAGTCTATAGTAACTATCTCTCCCCTCTCTCCCCAGACCAGTTCCAGTCTATAGTAACTATCTCTCCTCTCCCTCCCCAGGCCAGTTCCAGTCTATAGTAACTATCTCTCCTCTCTCTCCCCAGGCCAGTTCCAGTCTATAGTAACTATCTCTCCTATCTCTCCCCAGGCCAGTTCCAGTCTATAGTAACTATCTCTCCTCTCCCTCCCCAGGCCAGTTCCAGTCTATAGTAACTATCTCTCCCCAGGCCAGTTCCAGTCTATAGTAACTATCTCTCCCCAGGCCAGTTCCAGTCTATAGTAACTATCTCTCCTCTCCCTCCCCAGGCCAGTTCCAGTCTATAGTAACTATCTCTCCTCTCTCTCCCCAGACCAGTTCCAGTCTATAGTAACTATCTCTCCCCAGGCCAGTTCCAGTCTATAGTAACTATCTCTCCTCTCCCTCTCCAGACCAGTTCCAGTCTATAGTAACTATCTCTCCCCAGACCAGTTCCAGTCTATAGTAACTATCTCTCCTCTCCCTCCCCAGGCCAGTTCCAGTCTATAGTAACTATCTCTCCCCAGGCCAGTTCCAGTCTATAGTAACTATCTCTCCTCTCCCTCTCCAGACCAGTTCCAGTCTATAGTAACTATCTCTCCCCAGACCAGTTCCAGTCTATAGTAACTATCTCTCCTCTCCCTCCCCAGGCCAGTTCCAGTCTATAGTAACTATCTCTCCCCAGGCCAGTTCCAGTCTATAGTAACTATCTCTCCCCTCTCTCCCCAGGCCAGTTCCAGTCTATAGTAACTATCTCTCCCCTCTCTCCCCAGACCAGTTCCAGTCTATAGTAACTATCTCTCCTCTCCCTCCCCAGGCCAGTTCCAGTCTATAGTAACTATCTCTCCTCTCTCTCCCCAGGCCAGTTCCAGTCTATAGTAACTATCTCTCCTCTCTCTCCCCAGGCCAGTTCCAGTCTATAGTAACTATCTCTCCCCTCTCTCCCCAGACCAGTTCCAGTCTATAGTAACTATCTCTCCCCAGGCCAGTTCCAGTCTATAGTAACTATCTCTCCTCTCCCTCTCCAGACCAGTTCCAGTCTATAGTAACTATCTCTCCCCAGACCAGTTCCAGTCTATAGTAACTATCTCTCCCCAGGCCAGTTCCAGTCTATAGTAACTATCTCTCCTCTCCCTCCCCAGGCCAGTTCCAGTCTATAGTAACTATCTCTCCCCAGGCCAGTTCCAGTCTATAGTAACTATCTCTCCTCTCTCTCCCCAGGCCAGTTCCAGTCTATAGTAGCTATCTCCCCCCAGGCCAGTTCCAGTCTATAGTAACTATCTCCCCCAGGCCAGTTCCAGTCTATAGTAACTATCTCCCCCCAGGCCAGTTCCAGTCTATAGTAACTATCTCTCCCCAGGCCAGTTCCAGTCTATAGTAACTATCTCTCCCCAGGCCAGTTCCAGTCTATAGTAACTATCTCTCCTCTCCCTCCCCAGGCCAGTTCCAGTCTATAGTAACTATCTCCCCCCAGGCCAGTTCCAGTCTATAGTAACTATCTCTCCTCTCTCTCCCCAGACCAGTTCCAGTCTATAGTAACTATCTCTCCTCTCCCTCCCCAGGCCAGTTCCAGTCTATAGTAGCTATCTCCCCCCAGGCCAGTTCCAGTCTATAGTAACTATCTCCCCCCAGGCCAGTTCCAGTCTATAGTAACTATCTCTCCCCAGGCCAGTTCCAGTCTATAGTAACTATCTCCCCCCAGGCCAGTTCCAGTCTATAGTAACTATCTCTCCTCTCTCTCCCCAGACCAGTTCCAGTCTATAGTAACTATCTCTCCTCTCCCTCCCCAGGCCAGTTCCAGTCTATAGTAACTATCTCTCCCCAGACCAGTTCCAGTCTATAGTAACTATCTCTCCCCAGACCAGTTCCAGTCTATAGTAACTATCTCTCCTCTCTCTCCCCAGGCCAGTTCCAGTCTATAATAACTATCTCTCCTCTCTCTCCCCAGACCAGTTCCAGTCTATAGTAACTATCTCTCCTCTCTCTCCCCAGACCAGTTCCAGTCTATAGTAACTATCTCTCCTCTCCCTCCCCAGGCCAGTTCCAGTCTATAGTAACTATCTCTCCCCAGACCAGTTCCAGTCTATAGTAACTATCTCTCCCCAGACCAGTTCCAGTCTATAGTAACTATCTCTCCTCTCTCTCCCCAGGCCAGTTCCAGTCTATAGTAACTATCTCTCCTCTCTCTCCCCAGGCCAGTTCCAGTCTATAGTAACTATCTCTCCTCTCTCTCCCCAGACCAGTTCCAGTCTATAGTAACTATCTCTCCTCTCCCTCCCCAGACCAGTTCCAGTCTATAGTAACTATCTCTCCCCAGGCCAGTTCCAGTCTATAGTAACTATCTCTCCCCAGGCCAGTTCCAGTCTATAGTAACTATCTCTCCCCAGACCAGTTCCAGTCTATAGTAACTATCTCTCCCCAGGCCAGTTCCAGTCTATAGTAACTATCTCTCCCCAGGCCAGTTCCAGTCTATAGTAACTATCTCTCCTCTCCCTCCCCAGGCCAGTTCCAGTCTATAGTAACTATCTCTCCTCTCTCTCCCCAGGCCAGTTCCAGTCTATAGTAACTATCTCTCCTCTCCCTCTCCAGGCCAGTTCCAGTCTATAGTAACTATCTCTCCTCTCTCTCCCCAGGCCAGTTCCAGTCTATAGTAACTATCTCTCCCCAGACCAGTTCCAGTCTATAGTAACTATCTCTCCCCAGGCCAGTTCCAGTCTATAGTAACTATCTCTCCTCTCCCTCCCCAGGCCAGTTCCAGTCTATAGTAACTATCTCTCCTCTCTCTCCCCAGGCCAGTTCCAGTCTATAGTAACTATCTCTCCCCAGGCCAGTTCCAGTCTATAGTAACTATCTCTCCCCAGGCCAGTTCCAGTCTATAGTAACTATCTCTCCCCAGACCAGTTCCAGTCTATAGTAACTATCTCTCCCCAGGCCAGTTCCAGTCTATAGTAACTATCTCTCCCCAGGCCAGTTCCAGTCTATAGTAACTATCTCTCCTCTCCCTCCCCAGGCCAGTTCCAGTCTATAGTAACTATCTCTCCTCTCTCCCCAGGCCAGTTCCAGTCTATAGTAACTATCTCTCCTCTCCCTCTCCAGGCCAGTTCCAGTCTATAGTAACTATCTCTCCTCTCTCTCCCCAGGCCAGTTCCAGTCTATAGTAACTATCTCTCCCCAGACCAGTTCCAGTCTATAGTAACTATCTCTCCCCAGGCCAGTTCCAGTCTATAGTAACTATCTCTCCCCAGGCCAGTTCCAGTCTATAGTAACTATCTCTCCTCTCCCTCCCCAGGCCAGTTCCAGTCTATAGTAACTATCTCTCTCCAGGCCAGTTCCAGTCTATAGTAACTATCTCTCCTCTCCCTCCCCAGGCCAGTTCCAGTCTATAGTAACTATCTCTCCTCTCTCTCCCCAGGCCAGTTCCAGTCTATAGTAACTCTCCTCTCTCTCCCCAGGCCAGTTCCAGTCTATAGTAACTATCTCTCCTCTCCCTCCCCAGGCCAGTTCCAGTCTATAGTAACTATCTCTCTCCAGGCCAGTTCCAGTCTATAGTAACTATCTCTCCTCTCCCTCCCCAGGCCAGTTCCAGTCTATAGTAACTATCTCTCCTCTCTCTCCCCAGGCCAGTTCCAGTCTATAGTATCTCTCCTCTCTCTCCCCAGGCCAGTTCCAGTCTATAGTAACTATCTCTCCTCTCCCTCTCCAGGCCAGTTCCAGTCTATAGTAACTATCTCTCCTCTCTCTCCCCAGGCCAGTTCCAGTCTATAGTAACTATCTCTCCCCAGACCAGTTCCAGTCTATAGTAACTATCTCTCCCCAGGCCAGTTCCAGTCTATAGTAACTATCTCTCCTCTCCCTCCCCAGGCCAGTTCCAGTCTATAGTAACTATCTCTCCTCTCTCTCCCCAGGCCAGTTCCAGTCTATAGTAACTATCTCTCCCCAGGCCAGTTCCAGTCTATAGTAACTATCTCTCCCCAGGCCAGTTCCAGTCTATAGTAACTATCTCTCCCCAGACCAGTTCCAGTCTATAGTAACTATCTCTCCCCAGGCCAGTTCCAGTCTATAGTAACTATCTCTCCCCAGGCCAGTTCCAGTCTATAGTAACTATCTCTCCTCTCCCTCCCCAGGCCAGTTCCAGTCTATAGTAACTATCTCTCCTCTCTCTCCCCAGGCCAGTTCCAGTCTATAGTAACTATCTCTCCTCTCCCTCTCCAGGCCAGTTCCAGTCTATAGTAACTATCTCTCCTCTCTCTCCCCAGGCCAGTTCCAGTCTATAGTAACTATCTCTCCCCAGACCAGTTCCAGTCTATAGTAACTATCTCTCCCCAGGCCAGTTCCAGTCTATAGTAACTATCTCTCCCCAGGCCAGTTCCAGTCTATAGTAACTATCTCTCCTCTCCCTCCCCAGGCCAGTTCCAGTCTATAGTAACTATCTCTCTCCAGGCCAGTTCCAGTCTATAGTAACTATCTCTCCTCTCTCTCCCCAGGCCAGTTCCAGTCTATAGTAACTATCTCTCTCCAGGCCAGTTCCAGTCTATAGTAACTATCTCTCCCCTCTCTCCCCAGACCAGTTCCAGTGCTCGACAGCGCCACCTGTTGAGCCTGCGCGACTACATGCAGCGCTGCACTAATGAGCTGTACTGGATGGACCAGCAGGCAGGGGAGAGGATCAACTATGACTGGAGCGATACTAACCTGGACTACCCTGCACGTCACAGACAGTATGAGGTAGAGAGGCGCACACACACACACACACACACACACACACACACACACACACACACACACACACACACACACACACACACACACACACACACACACACACACACTCCTTCAGCTGCACTGACAGAGTAATACATTCAGGGTGTTATCTGACACCTGATCCTACACGTTATCTGACACCTGATCCTACATGTTATCTGACACCTGATCCTACACGTTATCTGACACCTGATCCTACACGTTATCTGACACCTGATCCTACACGTTATCTGACACCTGATCCTGCACGTTATCTGACACCTGATCCTACACGTTATCTGACACCTGATCCTACACGTTATCTGACACCTGATCCTGCATGTTATCTGACACCTGATCCTACACGTTATCTGACACCTGATCCTACACGTTATCTGACACCTGATCCTACACGTTATCTGACACCTGATCCTACACGTTATCTGACACCTGATCCTACACGTTATCTGACACCTGATCCTACACGTTATCTGACACCTGATCCTACACGTTATCTGACACCTGATCCTACACGTTATCTGACACCTGATCCTACACGTTATCTGACACCTGATCCTACACGTTATCTGACACCTGATCCTACACGTTACGTGTGTTGGAACGTATAGAGAGACTTGTATCTCTTTTAAATCTCCCACCAGAACTTCATCAGTAAGTGTCTGGAGTCCAAGGAGGCCACTGTCACCAAGCTGAATGATGATGGAGATAAACTCATCGCTACCAACCATCCTGGCAAGAATGTTATTGAGGTACACACACACACACACACATAAACACATCTCTACTGACCATCCTGGCAAGAATGTTATTGAGGTACACACACACACACACACACACACACACACACACACACACACACACACATAAACACATCTCTACTGACCATCCTGGGATGAATGTCATTGAGGTACACTTCATTTATCCTCTATCATTCTACTATTGGGGCAAATCCTAACTTCCACTTTAGTCAATGTTGACTTAAGTCATGCCTTGATGTCAATGGGAGACTAAGGTCAAATCAGCCTGTTTTAGTAGAAGTTAGGATTCACCCCTTACTGAGATTAAAATCCTCAACAATGAATGTGAATGAAAAGCAGCAAACAGACAGTGATGTAACGGAACTGGACTCCCACCTGTCAGGCTCATATGGAGGCTGTGCATGCAGACTGGAAGGAGTACCTGAACCTGCTCATCTGCGAGGAGAACCACCTGAAACACATGGACGAATACCACAAGGTGATTAGTATACCCTGACCTGACCTTAACCCTGATACCACCTGAAACACATGGACGAATACCACAAGGTGATTAGTATACCCTGACCTGACCTTAACCCTGATACCACCTCAAACACATGGACGAATACCACAAGGTGATTAGTATACCCTGACCTGACCTTAACCCTGATACCACCTGAAACACATGGACGAATACCACAAGGTGATTAGTATACCCTGACCTGACCTTAACCCTGATACCACCTGAAACACATGGACGAATACCACAAGGTGATTAGTATACCCTGACCTGACCTTAACCCTGATACCACCTGAAACACATGGACGAATACCACAAGGTGATTAGTATACCCTGACCTGACCTTAACCCTGATACCACCTGAAACACATGGACGAATACCACAAGGTGATTAGTATACCCTGACCTGACCTTAACCCTGATACCACCTGAAACACATGGACGAATACCACAAGGTGATTAGTATACCCTGACCTGACCTTAACCCTGATACCACCTGAAACACATGGACGAATACCACAAGGTGATTAGTATACCCTGACCTGACCTTAACCCTGATACCACCTGAAACACATGGACGAATACCACAAGGTGATTAGTATACCCTGACCTGACCTTAAAACCCTGATACCACCTCAAACACATGGACGAATACCACAAGGTGATTAGTATACCCTGACCTGACCTTAACCCTGATACCACCTGAAACACATGGACGAATACCACAAGGTGATTAGTATACCCTGACCTGACCTTAACCCTGATACCACCTGAAACACATGGACGAATACCACAAGGTGATTAGTATACCCTGACCTGACCTTAACACATGGACGAATACCACAAGGTGATTAGTATACTATAACCTGACTTTAACCCTGATACCACCTGAAACACATGGACGAATACCACAAGGTGATTAGTATACCCTGACCTGACCTTAACCCTGACACCACCTGAAACACATGGACGAATACCACAAGGTGATTAGTATACCCTGACCTGACCTTAACCCTGATACCACCTGAAACACATGGACGAATACCACAAGGTGATTAGTATACCCTGACCTGACCTTAACCCTGATACCACCTGAAACACATGGACGAATACCACAAGGTGATTAGTATACCCTGACCTGACCTTAACCCTGACACCACCTGAAACACATGGACGAATACCACAAGGTGATTAGTATACCCTGACCTGACCTTAACCCTGATACCACCTGAAACACATGGACGAATACCACAAGGTGATTAGTATACCCTGACCTGACCTTAACCCTGATACCACCTGAAACACATGGACGAATACCACAAGGTGATTAGTATACCCTGACCTGACCTTAACCCTGATACCACCTGAAACACATGGACGAATACCACAAGGTGATTAGTATACCCTGACCTGACCTTAACCCTGATACCACCTGAAACACATGGACGAATACCACAAGGTGATTAGTATACCCTGACCTGACCTTAACCCTGATACCACCTGAAACACATGGACGAATACCACAAGGTGATTAGTATACCCTGACCTGACCTTAACCCTGATACCACCTGAAACACATGGACGAATACCACAAGGTGATTAGTATACCCTGACCTGACCTTAACCCTGATACCACCTGAAACACATGGACGAATACCACAAGGTGATTAGTATACCCTGACCTGACCTTAACCCTGACACCACCTGAAACACATGGACGAATACCACAAGGTGATTAGTATACCCTGACCTGACCTTAACCCTGATACCACCTGAAACACATGGACGAATACCACAAGGTGATTAGTATACCCTGACCTGACCTTAACCCTGATACCACCTGAAACACATGGACGAATACCACAAGGTGATTAGTATACCCTGACCTGACCTTAACCCTGATACCACCTGAAACACATGGACGAATACCACAAGGTGATTAGTATACCCTGACCTGACCTTAACCCTGATACCACCTCAAACACATGGACGAATACCACAAGGTGATTAGTATACCCTGACCTGACCTTAACCCTGATACCACCTGAAACACATGGAGTAATACCACAAGGTGATTAGTATACCCTGACCTGACCTTAACCCTGATACCACCTGAAACACATGGACGAATACCACAAGGTGATTAGTATACCCTGACCTGACCTTAACCCTGACACCACCTGAAACACATGGACGAATACCACAAGGTGATTAGTATACCCTGACCTGACCTTAACCCTGATACCACCTGAAACACATGGACGAATACCACAAGGTGATTAGTATACCCTGACCTGACCTTAACACATGGACGAATACCACAAGGTGATTAGTATACCCTGACCTGACCTTAACCCTGATACCACCTGAAACACATGGAGGAATACCACAAGGTGATTAGTATACCCTGACCTGACCTTAACCCTGATACCACCTGAAACACATGGACGAATACCACAAGGTGATTAGTATACCCTGACCTGACCTTAACCCTGATACCACCTCAAACACATGGACGAATACCACAAGGTGATTAGTATACCCTGACCTGACCTTAACCCTGATACCACCTGAAACACATGGACGAATACCACAAGGTGATTAGTATACCCTGACCTGACCTTAACCCTGATACCACCTGAAACACATGGACGAATACCACAAGGTGAGTCACAGCAACAAGTATTCAGAAATCATCATTTGAAGAAATCCTGAATGTTTGAACAGGGTCATTAGATGTTGACAGACTTGTGTACCAGCATGTGTTGTACAAAGCAACAGCTTCTGAGTTAGACTTGTCGTGGTACGTCAACAGAGTTGGTTCAGGCAGAGACCGACTGGCTGCCGGTCGAACTTTGTGTAAATAGACCACTGCTTTCAGTGATGTCGTTACAGTGTTTTTCCTGCCGGTGTCTGTTTTCTCTCCAGTTCCACAAAGAGGCCCGGGACACCCAGGACCTTCTGAAGAGGATGGACAAAGAGGTGGACCAGAAGTACAAACCAGAGTTCAAGGACATGTACCAGATGGAGAGCCTCATCAGAGACCTGGACGTGAGTGGGCTTTACAACTACAATGGTTTAGTAGCAGTGGGCTTTACAACTACAATGGTTTAGTAGCAGTGGGCTTTACACTACTGTAGTTTACTGAGAGTGGGCTTTACACGACTGTAGTTTACTGAGAGTGGGCTTTACACTACTGTAGTTTACTGAGAGTGGGCTTTACACTACTGTAGTTTACTGAGAGTGGGCTTTACAACTACAATGGTTTACTAGCAGTGGGCTTTACACGACTGTAGTTTACTGAGAGTGGGCTTTACACTACTGTAGTTTACTGAGAGTGGGCTTTACAACTACAATGGTTTACTAGCAGTGGGCTTTACACTACTGTAGTTTACTACAAGTCTCGGGGGCAGATCTGTTTCTGCTTCAGTCAAACAATGACAAGCTGTTGGATAAAGCAGAGACAATTCTTTGGTCTGTCAGTTCTGTCTGCTTATCAGGCTGGTTTCTAAACTCCTAACTCAATCAAGAACATTTACATTTAGACAAACGTATTAGCCTCAGAGCTATAAATCCAAAATGCTCTTTAAAAAAGTGTGTGTGTGTGTGTGTGTGTGTGTGTGGTGCAGGACCAGGCGAAGGCCATGGACCACTTTGATGAGCGTGTGAAGGCTCTGGAGAAGCGCAGTCTACAGGTTCTCCCCCTCCAGTTCCGCAGGAACACCCCTCAGAAGCTGCTCCCCGTCGAGGCGCTGTGTGAGTTCGACACTGACGAGGTAAACCTTTACACCTGGACACCTCCACTACTTTACCTCACCCTGTGTGAGTTCGACACTGACGAGGTAAACCTTTACACCTGGACACCTCCACTACTTTACCTCACCCTGTGTGAGAGACACTGACGAGGTCAAACTTTACACCTGGACACCTCCACTACTTTACCTCACCCTGTGTGAGAGACACTGACGAGGTCAAACTTTACACCCTGACACCTCCACTACTTTACCTCACCCTGTGTGAGAGACACTGACGAGGTCAAACTTTACACCTGGACACCTCCACTACTTTACCTCACCCTGTGTGAGAGACACTGACGAGGTCAAACTTTACACCCTGACACCTCCACTACTTTACCTCACCCTGTGTGAGAGACACTGACGAGGTCAAACTTTACACCTGGACACCTCCACTACTTTACCTCACCCTGTGTGAGTTCGACACTGACGAGGTCAAACTTTACACCTGGACACCTCCACTACTTTAACTCACCCTGTGAGAGACACTGACGAGGTCAAACTTTACACCTGGACACCTCCACTACTTTACATTTACATTTACATTTAAGTCATTTAGCAGACGCTCTTATCCAGAGCGACTTACAAATTGGTGAATTCACCTTCTGACATCCAGTGGAACAGCCACTTTACAATAGTGCATCTAAGTCATTAAGGGGGGGTGAGAAGGATTACTTATCCTATCCTAGGTATTCCTTGAAGAGGTGGGGTTTCAGGTGTCTCCGGAAGGTGGTGATTGACTCCGCTGTCCTGGCGTCGTGAGGGAGTTTGTTCCACCATTGGGGGGCCAGAGCAGCGAACAGTTTTGACTGGGCTGAGCGGGAACTGTACTTCCTCAATGGTAGGGAGGCGAGCAGGCCAGAGGAGGATGAACGCAGTGCCCTTGCTTGGGTGTAGGGCCTGATCAGAGCCTGGAGGTACTGCGGTGCCGTTCCCCTCACAGCTCCGTAGGCAAGCACCATGGTCTTGTAGCGGATGCGAGCTTCAACTGGAAGCCAGTGGAGAGAGCGGAGGAGCGGGGTGACGTGAGAGAACTTGGGAAGGTTGAACACCAGACGGGCTGCGGCGTTCTGGATGAGTTGTAGGGGTTTAATGGCACAGGCAGGGAGCCCAGCCAACAGCGAGTTGCAGTAATCCAGACGGGAGATGACAAGTGCCTGGATTAGGACCTGCGCCGCTTCCTGGGTGAGGCAGGGTCGTACTCTGCGGATGTTGTAGAGCATGCATTTACCTCACCCTGTGTGAGTTCGACACTGACGAGGTCAAACTTTACACCCTGACACCTCCACTACTTTACCTCACCCTGTGTGAGTTCGACACTGACGAGGTAAACCTTTACACCTGGACACCTCCACTACTTTACCTCACCCTGTGTGAGAGACACTGACGAGGTAAACCTTTACACCCTGACACCTCCACTACTTTACCTCACCCTGTGTGAGAGACACTGACGAGGTCAAACTTTACACCTGGACACCTCCACTACTTTACCTCACCCTGTGTGAGACGCTGATGAGGTCAAACTTTACACCTGGACACCTCCACTACTTGAACTCACCCTGTGAGAGACACTGACGAGGTTAAACTTTACACCTGGACACCTCCACTACTTTACCTCACCCTGTGTGAGACGCTGATGAGGTCAAACTTTACACCTGGACACCTCCACTACTTTAACTCACCCTGTGAGAGACACTGATGAGGTCAAACTTTACACCTGGACACCTCCACTACTTTAACTCACCCTGTGAAAGATGCTGATGAGGTCAAACTTTACACCTGGACACCTCCACTACTTTACCTCTCCCTGTGTGAGACACTGACGAGGTCAAACTTTACACCTGGACACCTCCACTACTTTACCTCTCCCTGTGTGAGACACTGACGAGGTCAAACTTTACACCTGGACACCTCCACTACTTTACCTCTCCCTGTGTGTGAGAGACACTGACGAGGTAAACCTGGATATGCCACCACCCTACTCTAGTTTCAGACTGATACCTTGTCCACCATGCTCCTCCACACGCTTCTTCATGACAATCATTCTAGCTTTTCTCTCCTCCTTTCCCCCTTCTCTCCTTCCTCACTATCTCTCCCTTCTACCCCTCTCTCTCCATCTTCCCCCCTCTCTCCTTCCTCACTATCTCTACCTTCTACCACCTCTCTCTCCTTCTTCCCCCTCTCTCCTTCTTCCCCCTCTCTTTCTCCTTCCTCACTATCTCTACCTTCTACCACCTCTCTCTCCTTCTTCCCCCTCTCTCCTTCTTCCCCCTCTCTCCTTCTTCCCCCTCTCTCCTTCTTCCCCTCTCTCTCCCTTCTTCCCCCTCTCTATCCTTCTTCCCCCCTCTCTCCTTCTTCCCCTCTCTCTCTCCTTCCTCACTATCTCTCCCATCTACCCCTCTCTCACCCTTCTTCCCCCTCTCCATCTTCCCCTCTCTCTCCGTCTTCCCCCTCTCTCTCCTTCTTCCCCCTCTCTCCATCTTCCCTCTCTCACTGCTTTACCCCCTGTCTCTCTCCCCCTCACTGCTTTACCCCCTGTCTCTCTTCCCCCTCCCCCTCACTGCTTTACCCCCTGTCTCTCTTTCCCCCCCTCACTGCTTTACCCCCTGTCTCTCTTGCCCCCCCCTCACTGCTTTACCCCCTGTCTCTCTCCCCCCCCTCACTGCTTTACCCCCTGTCTCTCTTCCCCCTCCCCCCTCACTGCTTTACCCCCTGTCTCTCTCCCCCTCCCTCACTGCTTTACCCCCTGTCTCTCTTCCCCTCCCCCTCACTGCTTTACCCCCTGTCTCTCTTTCCCCCCCTCACTGCTTTACCCCCTGTCTCTCTTCCCCCCTCACTGCTTTACCCCCCTGTCTCTCTTGCCCCCCTCACTGCTTTACCCCCTGTCTCTCTTCCCCCTCCCTCACTGCTTTACCCCCTGTCTCTCTTCCCTCCCTCCCCCTCACTGCTTTACCCCCCTGTCTCTCTCTCCTTTTCTGTCTCCAGTGATTCTCTAATCTCTATGTGCGGTGTGTTTTTCTGTTATCATGACCAAGCACGACCTGACTGCACCACCATCTTCTCCTCTCTCCTCTGGTTCCTCCTCCTCTCATCCTCCTTCACTCTCACTCCTTCCATTCTGGTCCCCTGAATGCGGTGTTGTGTTGTAATGTATTTAAATCTTTTAAGAGGCCTGTGCTCTCTGCATCTTATTTAAGCCTTCAGGGGATCAGCCACAGGCTGGGGGGGGGGGGGTTAGGAGTGGATTTGGAGAGCTGGAGAGGAGGGGGTGTGCGTGGCGCAGTTGAGAGAGCTCTTAAGATTTAGGAACAGGATCAGACGGTGAGGGGGAACGCAGTGTTGTGTTATGAACTCTAATTTACTAACTAGGGCTTAGTGTTTCCCTGGTCAGGTCATGTGGTCAGGTCATGTGATCGGGTCATGTGGTCGGGTCATGTGGTCAGGTCATGTGGTCAGGAAAAGCTAAGGGCCTTATCCAAAGTGGTTCAGTGAGTGAACCTCTATTTGTGTTCTGGTTCTTCCATACCAGATCAGCGAGTGAAACTCTGTGTAATGTTTTGGTTGTCCATCCCAGGGTCAGATCCTGCGTGGAGAGAGGTACACCCTCCTGAGTAACAAGGGGCCCAAGTGGGAGGTGAAGGACGCGGCCGGGCGTAAACTGACGGCTCCGGGGGCCTGCTTCATGGTCCCCCCCACAGACCCAGAGTCTGTCGCCGTCTCCAACAGGTAAGTGTGTTTGTTACGGGGGTAGGGTGGAGAGGTGTGTGTGTGTTATGGGGGTAGGGTGGAGAGGTGTGTGTGTGTGTTATGGGGTACATGTGCCTGTGATTGTGTAACGGTGTACTTGTACACTGTGTAACAGGGTCTGTTGTTTCCCGAACAGGGTCTGTTGTTTCCCGAACAGGGTCTGTTGTTTCCCGAGACGGTGTACTTGTAAACTGTGTAACAGGGTCTGTTGTTTCCCGAGACACTGTACTTGTAAACTGTGTAACAGGGTCTGTTGTTTCCCGAGACGCTGTACTTGTAAACTGTGTAACAGGGCCTGTTGTTTCCCGAGACGGTGTACTTGTACACTGTGTAACAGGGTCTGTTTCCCGAACAGGGTCTGTTTCCCGAGACGGTGTACTTGTACACTGTGTAACAGGGCCTGTTCTTTCCCGAGACGGTGTACTTGTACACTGTGTAACAGGGCCTGTTGTTTCCCGAGACGGTGTACTTGTACACTGTGTAACAGGGCCTGTTGTTTCCCGAGACGGTGTACTTGTACACTGTGTAACAGGGCCTGTTGTTTCCCGGGACGGTGTACTTGTACACTGTTTAACAGGGTCTGTTGTTTCCCGAGACGGTGTACTTGTACACTGTGTAACAGGGTCTGTTGTTTCCCGAGACGGTGTACTTGTACACTGTGTAACAGGGCCTGTTGTTTCCCGGGACGGTGTACTTGTACACTGTGTAACAGGGTCTGTTTCCCGGGACGGTGTACTTGTACACTGTGTAACAGGGTCTGTTGTGTGTCTCCAGTCTGGCCGGCCAGCAGAAGGGTATTAAGATGAAGGTGTCTGGCAGTAAGACCACCCTGGTCAAACGCCTGGAGGAACTGAAGAAAGACGGCTCCGCTGGCTCTGGTAGGTACTGCTATGTCATGTCATGGTATGTCATGGTATGGTATGTCGTGTTATGTCATGGTATGTTATGTCATGGTATGTCGTGTTATGTCGTGTTATGTCATGTTATGTCAGGGTATGTCATGTTATGTCATGTCATGGTATGTCGTGTTATGTCATGGTATGTCATGGTATGTCATGGTATGTCATGTTATGTCATGTCATGGTATGTCGTGTTATGTCATGGTATGTCATGGTATGTCGTGTTATGTCATGGTATGTTATGTCATGGTATGTCGTGTTATGTCGTGTTATGGCATGTTATGTTATGGTATGTCATGGTATGTCATGTTATGGTATGTCATGTTATGTCATGTTATGGTATGTTATGTCATGTTATGTCATGGTATGTCATGTTATGTCAGGGTATGTTATGTTATGTCATGTTATGTCATGGTATGTCATGCTATGTCAGGGTATGTTATGTCATGTTATGATATGTTATGTCATGTTATGTCATGGTATGTCATGTTATGTCATGGTATGTCATGTTATGTCCCTGTCTCAATCTCTGAATGCTCGGCTATGAGAAGCTAACTGACATTTAACTTCTGAGGTGCTGACCTGTTGCTACCCTCTATAACAGGCGTCTCCAGACCTGTTGCTACCCTCTATAACAGGGGTCTCCAGACCTGTTGCTACCCTCTATAACAGGGGTCTCCAGACCTGTTGCTACCCTCTATAACAGGGGTCTCCAGACCTGTTGCTACCCTCTATAACAGGGGTCTCCAGACCTGTTGCTACCCTCTATAACAGGCGTCTCCAGACCTGTTGCTACCCTCTATAACAGGGGTCTCCAGACCTGTTGCTACCCTCTATAACAGGGGTCTCCAGACCTGTTGCTACCCTCTATAACAGAGGTCTCCAGACCTGTTGCTACCCTCTATAACAGGGGTCTCCAGACCTGTTGTTACCCTCTATAACAGGGGTCTCCAGACCTGTTGCTACCCTCTATAACAGGGGTCTCCAGACCTGTTGCTACCCTCTATAACAGAGGTCTCCAGACCTGTTGCTACCCTCTATAACAGGGGTCTCCAGACCTGTTGCTACCCTCTATAACAGGGGTCTCTAGACCCGTTGCTACCACCCGGCACAACCAGAAAGAGGACTGGTCCACCCCTCAGAGCCTGGTTCTTCTCTACCCGGCACAACCAGAAAGAGGACTGGTCCACCCCTCAGAGCCTGGTTCTTCTCTACCTGGCACAACCAGAAAGAGGACTGGTCCACCCCTCAGAGCCTGGTTCTTCTCTACCCGGCACAACCAGAAAGAGGACTGGTCCACCCCTCAGAGCCTGGTTCCTCTCTAGGTTTCTTCCTAGGTTCCTACCCTTTCTAGGATGTTGTTCCTAGCCACCGTGCTTCTACAGCTACAGAGTTGCTGTACAAGGACTTTGTGACACCTGCAGGTGTATAAATCACTTTATAAATAAATGTGATTGATTGGTTTCCATGTCATGTGACTACTGGAGTTAATCACGAGAGCTGCAGCTTGTAATGATTTGTAGGCCAGTGTGATTGTCTGATTTGTGAATGTTATGTTATGAGTGTCTGATTCTATATTGTGTGTGTGTGTGTGTGTGTGTGTGTGTGTGTGTGTGTGTGTGTGTGTGTGTGTGTGTGTGTGTGTGTGTGTGTGTGTGTGTGTGTGTGTGTGTGTGTGTGTGTGTGTGTGTAGTCGTATCTGATTATGTGTATGTTATTTTGGTGTGTGTGTGTGATTTGATTGTGTATGGATGTTGTGATTGAGTCTGGTTGTGTATGATTTGTTGTGTGTGTTATTTTGGTGTGTGATTGATTGATTGTGTATGGATGTTGTGATTGTTGAGTCTGTGTGTGTTATTTCGGTGTGTGATTCATTGATTGTGTATGGATGTTGTGATTGTTGAGTCTGGTTGTATATGATTTGTGGTGTGTGTTATTTTGGTGATTGATTGACTGATGAATATTGTAGACAAGGAGGAGCAGCAGTGTCGCCAGCTGATGGCCGGTCTGGACAAGGTGACCAGTGATCTGGACAAACAGGAGAAGGCCATCTACTCTCGAGTACGTCCCCCGCTGGAGCAGACCAGGCCTCTGCAGGACAGCGCTGACCGTCTGCAGGACGTCAAGGTATTTCCTCGTTTTTCTCCTTTCTCTGCACAGAGGGTGTAGAGCGGTAGAGATGCTTTTCCTCCTCTACTCTTCTCCTGTCCTCCTATTTACACTAGAGTCCTTTCGATACAGTTTTCAAACCCATTTAATCCTACCAAAGAAAGTCTTGAGAGAGTTGTTTTATGCTTATCAAGGAAGTACTATTAGTTAGTTCCAGGAAGTGCACACTTTTTTTTTTTAATGCTTATCCCATATTCTTCCACCAGGACATTGCGGCCGTGGTTCGTAAGATCGAGCCGGAGAAGTCGTCCAAGGTGAGGGAGGCTGAGAAGTTCCTGACCTCTAACCCTAAATGTGCCAGCGCCCCTCAGCTGAACGGCAAGGTGAACGAGGCCAACAACAAATACGACAAGATCAACCTGCTGCTCAAGTGCTCAGAGGACAAGTGAGTAGCTTTTTGTACTTGTTAGTAGAGATGGTAGTAGTTACACAGAACTCAGGACCGGGGCGGCAGGGTAGCCTAGTGGTTAGAGTGTAGAGGCGGCAGGGTAGCCTAGTGGTTAGAGTGTAGAGGTGGCAGGGTAGCCTAGTGGTTAGAGTGTAGAGGTGGTAGGGTAGCCTAGTGGTTAGAGTGTAGAGGTGGCAGGGTAGCCTCGTGGTTAGAGTGTAGAGGTGGCAGGGTAGTCTAGTGGTTAGAGTGTAGAGGTGACAGGGTAGCCTGGTGGTTAGAGTGTAGAGGCGGCAGGGTAGCCTAGTGGTTAGAGTGTAGAGGCGGCAGGGTAGCCTAGTGGTTAGAGTGTAGAGGCGGCAGGGTAGCCTAGTGGTTAGAGCGTTGGACTAGTAACCGAAAGGTTGCAAGTTCAAACCCCTGAGCTGACAAGGTACAAATCTGTCGTTCTGCCCCTGAACAGGCAGTTAACCCACAGTTCCTAGGCCGTCATTGAAAATAAGAATTTGTTCTTTAACTGACTTGCCTAATTAAATAAAGATTTTTAAAAAAGAGACTTTTCCTGTTTTACTAGGATGACTAACCTGTAGGCTACTATGACACCATTTAAACACATTTTAAATGTCATTTTAATCTAATGTAATTTAATCATATCATGTGTTTGTTTACAGGCTTCAGAATTCCAACCGCCTGGAGAACTCCCTTCAAAACGGGAAATCTTTATTGTCCAGCTACGAGAACAAGCTGGCCAGGGAGGAAGTCGCCCCAGCAGACGTCTCATCTCTGGAGAAGACACAGCGTCAACTGGCTGTAAGATGGCTGCCCTCTGATCGCTCGTTTATTCTCATCAGGATTCATGTTTAGATCCAAATGGATCTTCTCCACAAAGGAAATGTATTGGATCAGTTCAGATACCAAAGACCGAAGCATATTTGCTAATGACATACAGTATAAATGTATGATGAGCTGGAAGATCTGAGCTACACCCTCATATCTCAACTTTGTCCCGGTTGGGGCAGAACTCCCCCCCCCCCCCATACACACAATTCAACCTCCACTTCCTCTCCCGACAGGATATTGCATCAGAGCTGAAGACCAAGAGGTCCGCGGTGACGGAGACGGAGGCTAACCTGCGTGCGGCCAAAGACAGCTGTGACACCATGGCAACCAAGCTGCAGGAACACTGTCCTGACATCGAGAGGCAGGAGGGAGAGGTCCGCAGACTTAACAAACGCTACGACAACCTCAACAGGCAGATCGACACCAGGTAAACGGGACTGACAGAACCTGGGACTTCAAATCAATTATACAATCAAATGTTATTGGTTGCGGATGTTGTCGTGGGTGTAGTGAGACGTCTGTGTTTCTCGCTCCAACAGTGCAGTTGGAACAATACATGCAAATCTACAAAATACAAATGACAGGAATATAGAAATATTAGAACAAGACTGTCAGACTCTGGAATATAAACATCTATGTATAGGATGGTGTGTATAGACAGTAGTTATATAGGATGGTGTGTATAGACATTATAGACAGTAGTTATATAGGATGGTGTGTATAGACAGTAGTTATATAGGATGGTGTGTATAGACAGTAGTTATATAGGATGGTGTGTATAGACATTATAGACAGTAGTTATATAGGATGGTGTGTATAGACAGTAGTTATATAGGATGGTGTGTGTATAGACAGTAGTTATATAGGATGGTGTGTATATACATTATAGACAGTAGTTATATAGGATGGTGTGTATAGAGAGTAGTTATATAGGATGGTGTGTATAGACAGTAGTTATATAGGATGGTGTGTATAGACAGTAGTTATATAGGATGGTGTGTATAGACAGTAGTTATAAAGGATGGTGTGTATAGACAGTAGTTATATAGGATTGTGTGTATAGACAGTAGTTATATAGGATGGTGTGTATAGACAGTAGTTATATAGGATGGTGTGTATAGACAGTAGTTATATAGGATGGTGTGTATAGACAGTAGTTATATAGGATGGTGTGTATAGACAGTAGTTATATAGGATGGTGTGTATAGCCAGTAGTTATATAGGATGGTGTGTATAGACATTATAGACAGTAGTTATATAGGATGGTGTGTATAGACAGTAGTTATATAGGATGGTGTGTGTATAGACATTATAGACAGTAGTTATATAGGATGGTGTGTATATACATTATAGACAGTAGTTATACAGGATGGTGTGTATAGACAGTAGTTATATAGGATGGTGTGTGTATAGACAGTAGTTATATAGGATGGTGTGTGTATAGACAGTAGTTATATAGGATGGTGTGTATATACATTATAGACAGTAGTTATATAGGATGGTGTGTATAGAGAGTAGTTATATAGGATGGTGTGTATAGACAGTAGTTATATAGGATGGTGTGTATAGACAGTAGTTATATAGGATGGTGTGTATAGACAGTAGTTATAAAGGATGGTGTGTATAGACAGTAGTTATATAGGATGGTGTGTATAGACATTATAGACAGTAGTTATATAGGATGGTGTGTATAGACAGTAGTTATATAGGATGGTGTGTATAGACAGTATAGACAGCAGTTATATAGGATGGTGTGTATAGACAGTAGTTATATAGCATGGTGTGTATAGATAGTAGTTATATAGGATGGTGTGTATAGACATTATAGACAGTAGTTATATAGGATGGTGTGTATAGACATTATAGACAGCAGTTATATAGGATGGTGTGTATAGACAGTAGTTATATAGGATGGTGTGTATAGACAGTATATGAATTAGAAACAGTGTGTACAGCAGTAGTTATATAGAATGAACCATGACTAGAATACAGTGTATAGACATGAAGTAGGTAAAACGGTATGTAAACTTTTATTGAAGTGACCAGTGTTCCCCATGACTCTGTACCGTACACAAGGCAGCAGTCTCTGAGGTGCAGTTGAACCATGTGGCTGCGTTCCGATGTTCCACTCTTCTCCAGAACTCAAAACCATTGGATCGGTACAAGTATGACTGGAGGGGGAGTTCCCATTTACACCAGTCCAATCATTTTAAATCCATAAAGGGGAAGTGTACAAGTGCACACTTCAGGGAGAAGGGTAGAGAATTGGAACGTAGTGACCTTTGACATCCCATAAATGATATTTGTGAGGTTAGAGGACTGATTGAGCTTTGGTCGCCCTCGACGACTGGTAAAAAAGAGGGTTGTGAAGCCAAGAACAAGACTCATCATAGCCAGACCTGGATTGTGGTTTTACTATAATAGACGTCACATGACGTTGTGGTGTGTCACGTTCACGTTGTGGTGTGGTGTGTTACGTTCATGGTGTGGTGTGTTACGTTCACGGTGTGGTGTGGTGTGTTACGTTCATGGTGTGGTGTGTTACGTTCACGTTGTGGTGTGGTGTGTTACGTTCACCTTGTGTTGTGGTGTGTTACGTTCCCGTTGTGGTGTGGTGTGTTACGTTCACGTTGTGGTGTGGTGTGTTACGTTCACGGTGTGGTGTGTTACGTTCACCTTGTGTTGTGGTGTGTTACGTTCACGGTGTGGTGTGTTACGTTCACGTTGTGTTGTGGTGTGTTACGTTCACGGTGTGGTGTGTTACGTTCACCTTGTGGTGTGGTGTGTTACGTTCATGGTGTGGTGTGGTGTGTTACGTTCATGGTGTGGTGTGTTACGTTCACGTTGTGGTGTGGTGTGTTACGTTCATGGTGTGGTGTGTTACGTTCACGTTGTGGTGTGGTGTGTTACGTTCACGTTGTGGTGTGGTGTGTTATGTTCATGGTGTGGTGTGTTACGTTCACGTTGTGGTGTGTTACGTTCACGTTGTGGTGTGGTGTGTTACGTTCACCTTGTGTTGTGGTGTGTTACGTTTACGGTGTGGTGTGGTGTGTTACGTTCACCTTGTGTTGTGGTGTGGTGTGTTACGTTCACGTTGTGTTGTGGTGTGTTACGTTCACGGTGTGGTGTGTTACGTTCACCTTGTGTTGTGGTGTGTTACTTTCACGTTGTGGTGTGTTACGTTCACGGTGTGGTGTGTTACGTTCACCTTGTGTTGTGGTGTGGTGTGTTACGTTCACGTTGTGTTGTGTTGTGGTGTGTTACGTTCACGGTGTGGTGTGGTGTGTTACGTTCCCGTTGTGGTGTGGTGTGTTACGTTCACGTTGTGGTGTGGTGTGTTACGTTCACGTTGTGGTGTGTTACGTTCACGGTGTGGTGTGTTACGTTCCCGTTGTGGTGTGTTACGTTCCCGTTGTGTTGTGGTGTGTTACGTTCCCGTTGTGGTGTGGTGTGTTACGTTCACGTTGTGGTGTGGTGTGTTACGTTCACGTTGTGGTGTGTTACGTTCACGTTGTGGTGTGGTGTGTTACGTTCACGTTGTGTTGTGGTGTGTTACGTTCCCGTTGTGTTGTGGTGTGTTACGTTCCCGTTGTGTTGTGGTGTGTTATGTTCACGTTGTGGTGTGGTGTGTTACGTTCACGTTGTGGTGTGTTACGTTCATGTTGTGGTGTGGTGTGTTACGTTCACGTTGTGGTGTGTTACGTTCCCGTTGTGTTGTGGTGTGTTACGTTCACGTTGTGTTGTGTTCACGTTGTGGTGTGGTGTGTTACGTTCACGGTGTGGTGTGTTACGTTCCCGTTGTGTTGTGGTGTGTTACGTTCACGTTGTGTTGTGGTGTGTTACGTTCACGTTGTGTTGTGGCGTGTTACGTTCACGGTGTGGTGTGTTACGTTCCTGTTGTGTTGTGGTGTGTTACGTTCATGGTGTGGTGTGTTACGTTCACGTTGTGTTGTGGTGTGTTATGTTCACGTTGTGGTGTGTTACGTTCACCTTGTGTTGTGGTGTGTTACGTTCACGGTGTGGTGTGGTGTGTTAAGTTCACGTTGTGGTGTGGTGTGTTACGTTCACGGTGTGGTGTGGTGTGTTACGTTCACGTTGTGGTGTGTTACGTTCACATTGTGGTGTGTTACGTTCACGTTGTGGTGTGTTACGTTCACGTTGTGTTGTGGGTGTGTTACAGAACTCAGAGCCTGCAGAGGGCTAAGACGTCGTACAGTAACTACCGCAGTGACTACGACAACCTGAACAACTGGCTGTCCCGCGTGCCAAACTATGAGCCAACTGAGAAAGACAACCTCAGTCAGGTGGAAACCAAGCTGGAAAACCAGAAGGTAGGTGGTTGATTTCTGATTGTTCCACTAATGGTTAATGTTAGGATTGGGGAGGGAAGCTGATTTCTGATTGTTCCACTAATGGTTAATGTTAGGATTGGGGAGGGAAGCTGATTTCTGATTGTCCCACTAATGGTTAATGTTAGGATTGGGGGAGGGGAAGCTGATTTCTGATTGTTCCACTAATGGTTAATGTTAGGATTGGGGAGGGAAGCTGATTTCTGATTGTTCCACTAATGGTTAATGTTAGGATTGGGTGAAGGGAAGCTGATTTCTGATTGTCCCACTAATGGTTAATGTTAGGATTGGGGAGGGAAGCTGATTTCTGATTGTCCCACTAATGGTTAATGTTAGGATTGGGGAGGGAAGCTGATTTCTGATTGTCCCACTAATGGTTAATGTTAGAATTGGGGAGGGAAGCTGATTTCTGATTGTCCCACTAATGGTTAATGTTAGGATTGGGGAGGGAAGCTGATTTCTGATTGTTCCACTAATGGTTAATGTTAGGATTGGGTGAAGGGAAGCTGATTTCTGATTGTCCCACTAATGGTTAATGTTAGGATTGGGGAGGGAAGCTGATTTCTGATTGTCCCACTAATGGTTAATGTTAGGATTGGGGAGGGAAGCTGATTTCTGATTGTCCCACTAATGGTTAATGTTAGGATTGGGTGAAGGGAAGCTGATTTCTGATTGTTCCACTAATGGTTAATGTTAGGATTGGGGAGGGAAGCTGATTTCTGATTGTTCCACGAATGGTTAATGTTAGGATTGGGGGAGGGGAAGCTGATTTCTGATTGTCCCACTAATGGTTAATGTTAGGATTGGGTGAAGGGAAGCTGATTTCTGATTGTCCCACTAATGGTTAATGTTAGGATTGGGTGAATGGAAGCTGATTTCTGATTGTCCCACTAATGGTTAATGTTAGGATTGGGTGAATGGAAGCTGATTTCTGATTGTCCCACTAATGGTTAATGTTAGGATTGGGGAGGGAAGCTGATTTCTGATTGTCCCACTAATGGTTAATGTTAGGATTGGGTGAAGGGAAGCTGATTTCTGATTGTTCCACTAATGGTTAATGTTAGGATTGGGTGAAGGGAAGCTGATTTCTGATTGTCCCACTAATGGTTAATGTTAGGATTGGGGAGGGAAGCTGATTTCTGATTGTTCCACTAATGGTTAATGTTAGGATTGGGTGAAGGGAAGCTGATTTCTGATTGTCCCACTAATGGTTAATGTTAGGATTGGGTGAAGGGAAGCTGATTTCTGATTGTCCCACTAATGGTTAATGTTAGGATTGGGTGAAGGGAAGCTGATTTCTGATTGTTCCACTAATGGTTAATGTTAGGATTGGGTGAAGGGAAGCTGATTTCTGATTGTCCCACTAATGGTTAATGTTAGGATTGGGGGAGGGGAAGCTGATTTCTGATTGTCCCACTAATGGTTAATGTTAGGATTGGGGGAGGGGAAGCTGATTTCTGATTGTTCCACTAATGGTTAATGTTAGGATTGGGGGAGGGGAAGCTGAGTTCTGATTGTCCCACTAATGGTTAATGTTAGGATTGGGTGAGGGGAAGCTGATTTCTGATTGTCCCACTAATGGTTAATGTTAGGATTGGGGGAGGGGAAGCTGATTTTAGATCTGTACCTAGGGGAAACTTTACCCCGGCACGGTTGAGGATAGTCAGGTGTTCACAATTTTGCAACCCTGTCCTGAACTAAAACTAATGTTTCTATACCTCTAGTCAGTCCTCTACCTCTAATGGTCCTGTTATGTTTCTATAGTCAGTCCTCTACCTCTAATGGTCCTGTTATGTTTCTATAGTCAGTCCTCTACCTCTAATGGTTCTGTTATGTTTCTATACCTCTAGTCAGTCCTCTACCTCTAATGGTCCTGTTATGTTTCTATACCTCTAGTCAGTCCTCTACCTCTAATGGTCCTGTTATGTTTCTATAGTCAGTCCTCTACCTCTAATGGCCCTGTTATGTTTCTATAGTCAGTCCTCTACCTCTAATGGTCCTGTTATGTTTCTATAGTCAGTCCTCTACCTCTAATGGTTCTGTTATGTTTCTATAGTCAGTCCTCTACCTCTAATGGTTCTGTTATGTTTCTATAGTCAGTCCTCTACCTCTAATGGTTCTGTTATGTTTCTATAG
The DNA here is from genome assembly GCF_036934945.1 of Oncorhynchus masou masou. Taxonomy (NCBI): domain Eukaryota; kingdom Metazoa; phylum Chordata; class Actinopteri; order Salmoniformes; family Salmonidae; genus Oncorhynchus; species Oncorhynchus masou. The sequence goes on along the minus strand of NW_027015901.1, from coordinate 165,959 downwards.
TCAGTCCTCTACCTCTAATGGTCCTGTTATGTTTCTATAGTCAGTCCTCTACCTCTAATGGTTCTGTTATGTTTCTATAGTCAGTCCTCTACCTCTAATGGCCCTGTTATGTTTCTATAGTCAGTCCTCTACCTCTAATGGTCCTGTTATGTTTCTATAGTCAGTCCTCTACCTCTAATGGTCCTGTTATGTTTCTATAGTCAGTCCTCTACCTCTAATGGCCCTGTTATGTTTCTATAGTCAGTCCTCTACCTCTAATGGCCCTGTTATGTTTCTATAGTCAGTCCTCTACCTCTAATGGTTCTGTTATGTTTCTATAGTCAGTCCTCTACCTCTAATGGTTCTGTTATGTTTCTATAGTCAGTCCTCTACCTCTAATGGCCCTGTTATGTTTCTATAGTCAGTCCTCTACCTCTAATGGCCCTGTTATGTTTCTATAGTCAGTCCTCTACCTCTAATGGTTCTGTTATGTTTCTATAGTCAGTCCTCTACCTCTAATGGTCCTGTTATGTTTCTATAGTCAGCCCTCTACCTCTAATGGTTCTGTTATGTTTCTATACCTCTAGTCAGTCCTCTACCTCTAATGGTCCTGTTATGTTTCTATAGTCAGTCCTCTACCTCTAATGGTCCTGTTATGTTTCTATAGTCAGTCCTCTACCTCTAATGGTTCTGTTATGTTTCTATAGTCAGTCCTCTACCTCTAATGGTCCTGTTATGTTTCTATAGTCAGTCCTCTACCTCTAATGGTCCTGTTATGTTTCTATAGTCAGTCCTCTACCTCTAATGGTCATGTTATGTTTCTATAGTCAGTCCTCTACCTCTAATGGTCCTGTTATGTTTCTATAGTCAGTCCTCTACCTCTAATGGTTCTGTTATGTTTCTATACCTCTAGTCAGTCCTCTACCTCTAATGGTCCTGTTATGTTTCTATACCTCTAGTCAGTCCTCTACCTCTAATGGTCCTGTTATGTTTCTATAGTCAGTCCTCTACCTCTAATGGTCCTGTTATGTTTCTATAGTCAGTCCTCTACCTCTAATGGTTCTGTTATGTTTCTATAGTCAGTCCTCTACCTCTAATGGTCCTGTTATGTTTCTATAGTCAGTCCTCTACCTCTAATGGTCCTGTTATGTTTCTATAGTCAGTCCTCTACCTCTAATGGTCATGTTATGTTTCTATAGTCAGTCCTCTACCTCTAATGGTCCTGTTATGTTTCTATAGTCAGTCCTCTACCTCTAATGGTTCTGTTATGTTTCTATACCTCTAGTCAGTCCTCTACCTCTAATGGTCCTGTTATGTTTCTATACCTCTAGTCAGTCCTCTACCTCTAATGGTTCTGTTATGTTTCTATACCTCTAGTCAGTCTTCCACCTCTAATGGTCCTGTTATGTTTCTCGGTCTAAAATGTTGATTGCTGTATTGTCACAGAACCTGCTCTCTGACATTAAAAAGAAGGAGTCTGAGTTGAACAACGTGTCGAAAAATGCCCAACTTTACCAGCAGGCCGTCAAGGTAGGGGAATGAACACCGATCGACACATCCATTCTGATTACCTACGGCTAGGAGAAATGTATACGATTTGATGTAACACTTTCTCTCATTTTTCTTCCTCTTCAATGAATAATTGATTTGACTAATTTGTGTTTTTGCAGGACTATGAGAATGATACTGAGAAGTTCAAGTCTATTCTGGACCTTGAAGACGGGCTGGTCCCTCAGACCTACAAGAGAAGCAGACTGGAGTCCCCTGCACTCAGGGTCAAGGAAGAGGTAAGGAAGACTGCGGCTGTGGCCCAAATGAAACCCATTTACCTATTTAGTGCACTACTTTTGGACTCTGGTCATAAGGCCCTGGTCAAAAGTAGTGTACTATGTAGGGAATAGGGTGCATGGGCCCTGGTCAAAAGTAGTGTACTATGTAGGGAATAGGGTGCATGGGCCCTGGTCAAAAGTAGTGCACTATATAGGGAATAGGGTGCATGGGTCCTGGTCAAAAGTAGTGCACTATATAGGGAATAGGGTGCATGGGCCCTGGTCAAAATTAGTGCACTATATAGGGAATAGGGTGCATGGGCCCTGGTCAAAATTCATGCACTATATAGGGAATAGGGTGCATGGGTCCTGGTCAAAAGTAGTGCACTATATAGGGTGCATGGGTCCTGGTCAAAAGTAGTGCACTATATAGGGAATAGGGTGCATGGGCAGTAGTCCACTGATATAGAATATTGTGTAATGTGAGAGTCAGCCCTTGACTGTAACCTCAATGCATAGTACACGTTGTAATGTGACACCTCTTGATACATTTTCAGGAAGTCTTTTGTACGACATCTTCTAATGAACATTCTGAAAATCAAATCTAATGAAATGTTATGTCACGTGCCAAATACAACAGTTGTAGACCTTACAGTGACATGCCAAATACAACAGGTGTAGACCTTACAGTGACATGCTGAATACAACAGGTGTAGTAGACCTTACAGTGACATGCTGAATACAACAGCTGTGTAGACCTTACAGTGAAATGCTGAATACAACAGGTGTAGACCTTACAGTGACATGCCAAATACAACAGCTGTGTAGACCTTACAGTGAAATGCTGAATACAACAGGTGTAGACCTTACAGTGACGTGCCAAATACAACAGCTGTGTAGACCTTACAGTGACATGCTGAATACAACACGTGTAGACCTTACAGTGACATGCCAAATACAACAGGTGTAGGTAGACCTTACAGTGACATGCCAAATACAACAGGTGTAGGTAGACATTACAGTGAAATGCTTACTTACAAGCCCCTTAACCATCATTGCAGTTAAGAAAAATAAGTGTGAAGTAAAAAATAAAGATATAATTAAAGAGCAGCAGTATAATAACAGTAGCAAATGATGCCCCTGGTTCCATACATTTTCATAATTTCCTTGTTGACAGGAATCTGCCATTGAAGCTAAATTCACCGAAGTGAATGCAGTGAACAAGCAAAGGATGGCGAATTTGCAGTTTGCACAATGCCTTATGAATCAGGTGAGATACTCCTGAATGTTCAACAATCAATGTGGCACATCTTTATATAGATCCAAAATAGAATTTAAATGTCACATCATTCTAAATAAACATCATTGCCATTACTTCTAAAAACAATAACGCCAGCCTCCTCTCCCTCTCTCTCAGCAATCAGACGTGATCGTCAGCAACAATGTCCAACAAGTCAGATCTGCTGCTCCGGGAGAAGAAGCCTGGAGGATCGAGAGTCAACTGAAAGACGAGATCCAGAGAAGGGAGCAGCTGGAGAAGGATCTAGAGAAAATCCAGACGGACATCTACATGTTGGAGGGCCAGAAGCCGGAGGACACTGTCGTCAAGAAGGAGATCATCAAGAAGGTTCCGGATCCGACACTGGTCGACGAGGTCCACAATGTCCGTCAGAAACTGTCAGACGAAACCCGGGTCACCCGGGCCATGGACAACGAGCTGGAGGCGCTGAGGCTGAAGCTGCGCGGCATCGAAACAGAGATCAAAGAAGGAGCACAGCAGTACACCGTGAAGGAGGTGCTGCGTATCGAGAGGGACCGCGGCCAGGAGGAGGAGGTGAGGAGGCTCAGGGAGGAGCTGGAAGAACTGAGGAGGAGGAAGACCATCAAGGACAACGAGGTGATCCAGATCACCAAGCAGGTGACGCTCCTGGCACAGCAGAAGTCCAAGGAGCAGGAGGTGATCACAGAGGAGGAGGTGATTAAAGTTCAGAACGACCCGCAACTGGAGAACGAGTACCGCATCCTCTTGGACAGGAAGCAGAAAGAGCAGGAGGGCAGGAAGCAACTGGAGGATGAGCTGCGCTTCCTCCAGGACAAGCTCCGCAGGCTGGAGAAGGAGAAGTCCATGGCCGAGGAGAAGATCTCCATCAAGGAGGTGCTGAAGGTGGAGAAGGATATCGCCTTTGAGAGGGAGGTAGAGAATCTCAGGATGCAACATGAGGATGAGAAGGCCAAGCACCGGTCTTCCCAAAGGGAGCGCGCCGACCTCCAGAGGAAGATCTCCAGCCTAGAGGAGGAAAAGTCGAGGGTCATAGTTCAGGAGAAGGTGAGGGAGATCGTCAGGCCTGACCCCAAGGCTGAGGCTGAAGTGGCCAACCTACGCATGGAACTGGTGGAACACCAGAGGAGATACAGAGACGCAGACCAACAGCTGAAGTCCCACCAGGACGAGCTGAAGATGCTGAGAAACAGAGGTCCGCAGATCGAGATCAAGGAGATCATCAAGGAAGTCATCAAGTACAAGACGGACCCTCAGACCGAGAGGGAGCTGGAGAAACTCCGCAACGAGATTGTGGACAAGACGTACCAGACGGAGAAGTCAGAGATGGAGATCAGGCAGCTGAGGGACGAGATTCAGCGGTGGAAGGACACCAAGCCACAGGTGCAAATTAAAGAGGTGGTTAACGAGGTGCTGGAGTACAAAGAAAACCCCAAGACCAAGGAGGAGATTGAGATCCTGAAGAGGAAGCTGGCGGACGAGCAGAAGAAACGCCTGGACCTGGAGAGGGAGCGATCAGCTAATGAGGAGAAGATCCGGCTAAGGAAGATCGACCTGTCCCAGGTCAGGGAGAAGGTTGTCCAGCAGGAGGTGGTTAAGATGGAGGAGGACCCATTACTGAGGTCAGAGTGCAGCACCTTCACACAGAACATCAACAATGAACAGAGGCAGAGGGAGACCCTGAAAGAGGAGCTCTTCCAACTTCAGAGGCAGAAGGCCAACCTGGACGCACAGCTGGAGGAGCTGGAGCGAGAACGCCGAGCTCGGCGCGATGCAGAGCTGGAGATCCAGAGGCTGAGGGTCAGGTTGAACGAGATGGAGGTCAGGGACAAGGAGAACAGGGAGAGGGTCACAGTGAAACAGATGGTGGTTCTCCAGCAGGACCCCCAGCAAGAGAAAGAGCACTCCATCCTCAAGCTGCAGGTGGAGGAGGAGAGACACAAGCGCACCCTGCTGGAGAAGGAGCTGAACGTCCTGCTCCAGCAGCAGGTCACCCTGGAGAGGATGGTGGTGAAGGAGAAGGTGGTGCGTACCGAGACCATCCAGGTAGAGAAAGACCCAGAGGCTGAGCTGGAGATCGAGAAGATGACGAGGACGCTGGAACAGGAGAAGAGGAGGAGGCTCGAGCTGGACCAGGAGCTGAGCAGCCTCAAGTCCCGCCTGTCCGACATGGAGTTCACCAACACCAAGTCGTCCAAGGAGCTGGACTACATCCGCGATGAGAGCAGTCGCCTCCAGCAGGAGAACCAGAGGCTACAGAATGACATCCGCAGGCTGCAGTCCGAGATCCAGATCACCTCTACGGAGACCCGGAGCATCTCCAACTCGGCCCCCATGGAGAGCGGGAAGAACCTAGAGCTGAGGCTGGACTCACTGCAGAGGGAGCTGGCCGAACTGAGGGCCATCACCAGCCAGAAGGATGAGGAGATCGAGAAGCTACAGAAGAGCCTGTCGGCCATCCAGATCAAGAGGGAGCAGAGGGAGAGCCACCTGAGGAGATCCATTGTGGTCATCGATCCAGACTCGGGTAAGGAGATGAGGCCGGAGGAGGCCTACAAGCTGGGGCTGATCGACTGGAAGATGTTCGTGAACCTCCAGAGCCAGGAGTGCGACTGGGAGGAGATCAGTGTCAAGGGCCCCAAGGGGGAGTCCTCTGTTCTCCACGACAGGAAGTCTGGGAAGAAGTTCTCCATTGAAGACGCCCTGAGGGCTGGGAACATCACCAACCGCCAGCTGCAGCAGTACCATGACAAGGAGATCACCATCCAGGAGTTCGGAGTCATGGTGTCGGGAAAGACCAAGTGAAAAAGAAACATCTGAACAAAACTACTTTTTTCTAAGTCTATGTTTCTGACTACCATGAGTTTGAAATGGGTGCCGTTTCTTGATTTTGGATTTCACTAGATTTGAATCTTCCAAAATGTTTTAATTCTGACGTACTTGATCTAACATTAAACAATATGTTAGTTTTAAATGCATACTTCCTCTTTCTCTCTCTCTCTCTACATTGCACTGTTATATTTATTTTCAAACACATAATACACTATAAATACACAAACGGGTGTTCTGGTTTTAAAATGGGGGTTGGTATGGCTGTGTTTACAGCCAGTCAAATGTTGTAGAAGGGTTTTCTGTCTGTCCCTGGAATACGCTTGTTAAACTACTTACACTGGGGTACAGGGTTGGAGGTAGTACTTTTAAATATGTTTATTTTGTTTTGGAACGTTGAATGGGGTTGAATTTACATACACAAGGATATGAACGGATATTGGTAATGTCGGTCTGTGGTATGCTACTGTCAAACGGTCTCTCGGTTGTCCTGTTTTTACACGTCTTACATAAGAAATAAAACAGTCAAATGATAAAGGGTAAACTTGTTGTGTGTTTCTTTAAAACGTAGGCCGGTTTTAAACACACTATAGATTTACAAAGATATATTGCTTATAGATAGGTAATCCTTAGGCACATGTTCCATACGTGAAGCTCGTATTTACTGAAATAAATATTACTGTACAGCTTTTCTTGCAAACCACCGTATTCCTGTTAATCTCAAGGACAGATCTGGTCATCGAACCGATCAGTTACAAACAAATTGCTGAAGATAAGAGGGTATGTTTGTAATGGTGAAAGAACAGTCCTCCCACCAACCAAACCAGCCAAAACCATCCACGGCTTTATCACAGTAGGCTACAGTAGACTACAATAACATTAGGATACAGTAGGCTACAATAACATTAGGATACAGTAGGCTACAATAACATTAGGATACAGTAGGCTACAATAACATTAGGATACAGTAGACTACAATAACATTAGGATACAGTAGGCTACAATAACATTAGGCTACAGTAGACTACAATAACATTAGGATACAGTAGGCTACAATAACATTAGGATACAGTAGGCTACAATAACATTAGGCTACAGTAGGCTACAATAACATTAGGATACAGTAGGCTACAATAACATTAGGTTACAGTAGACTACAATAACAGTAGGATACAGTAGACTACAATAACAGTAGGATACAGTAGACTACAATAACATTAGGATACAGTAGGCTGCAATAACATTAGGATACAATAACATTAGGATACAGTAGGCTACAATAACATTAGGATACAGTAGGCTACAATAACATTAGGATACAGTAGGCTACAATAACATTAGGTTACAGTAGACTGCAATAACATTAGGATACAGTAGACTACAATAACATTAGGATACAGTAGACTACAATAACAGTAGGATACAGTAGACTACAATAACATTAGGATACAGTAGGCTGCAATAACATTAGGATACAATAACATTAGGATACAGTAGGCTGCAATAACATTAGGATACAGTAGACTACAATAACATTAGGATACAGTAGACTACAATAACATTAGGATACAGTAGACTACAATAACAGTAGGATACAGTAGACTGCAATAACATTAGGATACAGTAGGCTACAATAACATTAGGATACAGTAGGCTGCAATAACATTAGGATACAGTAGACTACAATAACATTGGGATACAGTAGGCTGCAATAACATTAGGATACAGTAGACTACAATAACATTGGGATACAGTAGGCTGCAATAACATTAGGATACAGTAGGCTACAATAACATTAAGATACAGTAGACTACAATAACATTAGGATACAGTAGACTACAATAACATTAGGATACAGTAGGCTGCAATAACATTAGGATACAGTAACATTAGGCTACATGAAGGTCAGCGTTACCCATATAAAACATACTATATTAAACTATGGTCTGAATACTGTAGTGTTACTATATTTATATACTATAATATTCACTGTCGTGATTTTGCGAACATTACTGTAGTCTTGACTAGTATTTACTGTAGTGTTTTTGCAGACAACACTGTAGTATATTGAAGTAACATCTGCCAACTAGGGCTAAAATGGTACAACTACCAGACTACCCCAATTACTGTTTAATGAGGAGAACACCTCAACCAGAACACAAGACTCTACACCAGTTAATGTTTAATGAGGAGACCACCTCAACTAGAACACAAGACTCTACACCAGTTAATGTTTAATGAGGAGAACACCTCAACCAGAACACAAGACTCTTCACCAGTTACTGTTTAGTGAGGAGAACACCTCAACTAGAACACAAGACTCTACACCAGTTACTGTTTGATGAGGAGAACACCTCAACCAGAACACAAGACTCTTCACCAGTTACTGTTTAGTGAGGAGAACACCTCAACTAGAACACAAGACTCTACACCAGTTACTGTTTGATGAGGAGAACACCTCAACCAGAACATAATATACACCAGTTACTGTTTAATGAGGAGACCACCTCAACTAGAACACAAGACTCTACACCAGTTAATGTTTAATGAGGAGAACACCTCAACCAGAACACAAGACTCTTCACCAGTTACTGTTTAATGAGGAGAACACCTCAACTAGAACACAAGACTCTACACCAGTTACTGTTTAATGAGGAGAACACCTCAACCAGAACACAAGACTCTACACCAGTTACTGTTTAATGAGGAGAACACCTCAACCAGAACACAAGACTCTTCACCAGTTACTGTTTAATGAGGAGAACACCTCATCCAGAACACAAGACTCTACACCGGTTAATGTTTAATGAGGAGAACACCTCAACCAGAACATAATATACACCAGTTACTGTTTAATGAGGAGAACACCTCAACTAAAACACAAGACTCTAGACCAGTTACTGTTTAATGAGGGGAGCACCTCAACCAGAACACAAGACTCTTCACCAGTTACTGTTTAATGAGGAGAACACCTCAACTAAAACACAAGACTCTAGACCAGTTACTGTTTAATGAGGGGAGCACCTCAACCAGAACACAAGACTCTACACCAGTTAATGTTTAATGAGGAGAACACCTCATCCAGAACACAATATACACCAGTTACTGTTTAATGAGGAGAACACCTCAACGAGAACACAAGACTCTACACCAGTTACTGTTTAATGAGGAGAACACCTCAACTAAAACACAAGACTCTAGACCAGTTACTGTTTAATGAGGGGAGCACCTCAACCAGAACACAAGACTCTACACCAGTTACTGTTTAATGAGGAGAACACCTCAACCAGAACACAAGACTCTACCCCAATTACTGTTTAATGAGGAGAACACCTCAACCAGAACACAAGACTCTACCCCAGTTACTGTTTAATGAGGAGAACACCTCAACGAGAACACAAGACTCTACACCAGTTACTGTTTAATGAGGAGAACACCTCAACCAGAACACAAGACTCTACCCCAATTACTGTTTAATGAGGAGAACACCTCAACCAGAACACAAGACTCTACCCCAGTTACTGTTTAATGAGGAGAACACCTCAACCAGAACACAAGACTCTACCCCAGTTACTGTTTAATGAGGAGAACACCTCAACCAGAACATAATATACACCAGTTACTGTTTAATGAGGAGAACACCTCAACTAGAACACAATACTCTACACCAGTTACTGTTTAATGAGGAGAACACCTCAACCAGAACACAAGACTCTACACCAGTTACTGTTTAATGAGGGGAGCACCTCAACTAGAACACAAGACTCTTCACCAGTTATTGTTTAATGAGGAGAACACCTCTGTTACAACACAGAGGCGGATGCAAGATGCAAGCAACGATGGTTTTAATGAATGTAGTTCACAGCAGCAACATGACAAACAGACTGTACTCAGAAGGAATCCGACCCAGGAACTCGGGCGCATCTTCCGATCATAACGTGCTGAGAAAACCAGGGGAGTGTGTCCGGATGAGTAGGAAGGAGCACAGCAGAGAATCCACACAAGAGAAGAGCACGGACACACGACACAACCTCAGAGAAGAAACAACGATCTGACAACAAGAAACACTGGTAACAGAACATATAAAGGGAAGATAAGTGGTTCCAGCTGGCGCAGACAATCAGGCCGAGATTGGGAAACCACGCCCACACAAACACTGGAGAGAGAGAGAGAGAGACGGAGGCAGTGGATTCATGAACCGTGACAATACCCCCCCCCCTAGGAACGCCTCTTGGCGTTCCCAGGCGAATTTACCTGTCGATTGAAATCATCGATAAGGGAGTGATCCAGAATGTCCCTAGCAGGTACCCAACTTCTCTCCTCCGGGCCGTAACCCTCCCAGTCCACCAGGTACTGGAATCCGCGTCCCCTCCTTCTAGAGTCCAAAATACGATTGACAGAAAAGGTGGTTTCCCCATCAACAAGTCGTGGCGGCGGGGGAACCGGGACCGGCGGGTTAATGCGTGCCTGAAACACAGGTTTTATTTTAGACACATAAAAGGTAGGATGAATTCTCCTATACGCCGGAGGAAGCTTGAGCCGGACCGCCACCGGACTAATGATCCTGGTGACTCTGAACGGGCCGATAAATTTTGGGGCAAGCTTGTTCGAAACGGATCGGAGTGGAATGTTCTTAGTAGAAAGCCACACTCTTTGGCCAACGACGTATACCGGAGGCTTCGACCGGTGGCGATCGGCCTTAGCCTTGGTGCGCGCCCCCACCCGGAGAAGAGTCTCACGGGCTCTGCTCCATGCGTGACGGCACCTCTGGATGAAAGCGTGAGCGGAGGGAACAGTGACCTCGGACTCCGTACTGGGAAAGATAGGTGGCTGGTAACCTAAACTACATTCAAACGGAGAGAGACCCGTGGCTGCCACTGGCAACGAATTGTGAGCGTACTCAACCATAGAGAGTTGTTGACTCCAGGAAGAGGGATTCTTAGAAACCAAACATCGCAACACTCTCTCCAAATCTTGGTTGGCCCTTTCCGTTTGACCGTTGCTCTGGGGATGAAACCCTGAAGACAGGCTGACACTCGCTCCCAGTAACCTACAAAACTCAAATTGGGGCCCCCGGTCAGAAACTACGTCCATCGGCAGGCCATGTAAGCGAAAGACGTGATCCACGACAGTTACCGCTGTCTCCTTGGCAGATGGTAATTTAGGCAAGGGAATAAAATGAGCCGCCTTCGAGAACCGGTCCACCACGGTCAAAACAACCGTCTTGCCCTGGGAGGGCGGGAGGCCGGTAACAAAATCTAGCGCGATGTGGGACCAGGGTCTCGAAGGGACCGACAGCGGTTGGAGTAACCCATCTGGGGGTCGATTAGAAGTCTTCCCAGTGGCACAAACCGAGCAGGCCAAGACAAAACTGTGAATGTCACGAGCCATCAGTGGCCACCAAAAGCGTTGCTTAACCAAAAAGCTAGTGCGGCTGACTCCTGGATGACACGCTACGTTGGAGCAGTGCCCCCACCGAATAACATCGGACCGACACCCCTCCGGCACAAACAACCGATTAGGCGGGCAACCGGGCGGAGGCGTGACCCCCTCTAAGGCCGTTTTGACCCTCGATTCAACCTCCCATGTGAGTGTGGAGACCACTAGGGTCCCGGGTAGGATGCACTCGGGAGTGGATGGGCGTTCGGAATGGTCAAAAATGCGAGAAAGGGAATCGGGTTTGACATTCTTGGAACCCGGGCGATACGAGAGAGAGAAGTCAAAACGTCCGAAAAGAGTGCCCACCGCGCCTGCCTGGAGTTGAGTCGCTTGGCGGTTCTGATATACTCCAAATTCTTGTGATCGGTCCAAACTATAAAAGGTACCCCCGAACCCTCTAACCAATGGCGCCACTCCTCCAGTGCTAACTTCACTGCCAACAACTCTCTGTTGCCAATGTCGTAGTTGCGTTCCGCAGGTGATAACCGATGGGAAAGGAACGCGCAAGGGTGCATCTTGTCGTCAGAAGAGGAACGTTGGGAAAGTACCGCACCTACCCCCACCTCTGAAGCGTCCACCTCCACCACGAACTGACGCGAGGGATCGGGAGCTATGAGGATAGGAGCCGAAACAAAGCGGCTCTTGAGTTTGGCGAATGCAGCCTCGGCTGTATCGGACCACCTGAACGTCACTCTGGGAGAGGTTAAGGCGGTAAGAGGAGCGACTATCTGGCTAAAGTTGCGAACGAAACGCCGGTAGAAATTGGCGAATCCCAGAAACCTCTGTAGGGCCTTACGGGAATCTGGGCTTGGCCAATCCACCACAGCCTTAACCTTGTCGGGATCCATGCGAATACCTTCAGTCGAGACGATGTAACCTAGGAATGGAACGGATTGTGCATGAAAAATGCATTTCTCCGCCTTGACAAAAAGTCCATTCTCCAACAACCTCTGAAGCACTCGTCTGACGTGTTGGGCGTGTTCCTGGAGAGAAGAAGAAAAAATCAGTATGTCATCCAGGTAAACATATATGAACTGATCAATCATATCTCTCAGCACGTCATTGACGAGTGCCTGGAAAACCGCTGGGGAGTTGGATAGCCCAAAAGGCATGACCAAATATTCGAAGTGCCCTCTGGGGGTGTTAAACGCGGTCTTCCATTCGTCCCCCTCCCTTATGCGAACCAAATGATATGCATTACGTAAATCCAACTTAGTGAACACGGATGCTCCCTGTAACCTTTCAAAGGCGGAGGACATCAACGGTAAGGGATAGGTATTCTTCACTGTGATGTTATTCAACCCACGGTAATCAATGCAAGGACGCAGAGATCCGTCCTTCTTCCCCACAAAGAAGAACCCCGCCCCCGCTGGAGAAGAGGAAGGACGAATGAATTTAGATGCCAGAGAACCAGAGATGTATCTCTCCATAGCCTCCCTCTCAGGAACAGAAAGTGAATATAACTTGCCTTTAGGCGGAGACTCACCTGGCAATAATTCTATTGCACAGTCATAGGGACGATGCGGAGGAAGGGAAGCAGCACGGGACTTACTGAACACCTCCTTCAGGTCGAGGTATTCAACGGGCACGTTAGACAAATCCACTGCCTCCTCTAGAAACACAGAATCAGACACAGACGAACAAGCAGACACTAAACAGGACTCAAGACACTTGTTACTCCACATAGATATAGAGTTATGACCCCAGTCAACTCTGGGGTTGTGTTGGGTGAGCCAAGGGTGGCCGAGAACTAATGGTGCAAGGGGTGAGTCCATGAGTAGGAATGATAGTGTCTCAGTGTGATTGCCAGAAGTGATGAGTGTGATAGGTTCAGTGGTGTGAGAAATGTTGGGGAGTTCTTGACCATTGAGAGCGTTGACGGATATCTTGTGCGTGAGTGAGGTGATAGGGATCTGGAGTTTGTGAGCGAGCTTGAAGTCCATGAAGTTACCCTCTGCTCCTGAGTCCAGTAAGGCTTGGGTGTCGTGCGTGTGGGTGGTCCATCTTAGTCTTACCGGGAGGAGAGTAGATGATGAGGTCTTCTCTGTGGTGACACCACCCGATAGTAGCCTCATGTTTACTACCGGGCCTGATCTTTTACCGGGCAGGAGTGGATAAAGTGGCCCGCTCTACCACAGTAGAGACAGAGTCCTTGGGATCTCCGCCTCTCCCTCTCTTCCCGGGAGAGGCGAGCTCTCCCCAGCTGCATGGGTTCGTGAGCGGAAGCTGAACTGGCCGTGTTCCCGACGCTGGCATGCCAGCCCTCCGTGTCGTTATACGGTCTGTTAGGGCATGCTCGGCGGCCAATACGACTCAGACGAGCGTCGACCCTCAGGGCTAGTTCCACTAGTCCATTTAAACTCCTGGGAAGGTCCAGAACATAAATCTCCTTCTGGATCCGGTCCTCCAGCCCATGCAGGAACATGTCCCACTGCGCCTCCTCGTTCCACTGACACTCAGCAGCCAGAGTGCGGAATTGGATGGAGTATTCCGATACTGAATGGTCTCCTTGGCGAAGGTCAGCGAGTAGTCTGGCCGTCTCCCTACCCGCCACGGCCCGATCGAAGACCCTTCTCATCTCCTCGGAGAGTGTCTGGAAAGAGGTGCAGCATGGGTCCTGGTTCGCCCACACCGCCGTTCCCCAGAGAGACGCTTTGCCTGATAGCAGTGTGAGTACGAATGCTACCTTAGACTGTTCACGGTTGAAGGTCCGTGGCTGCAACGAGAAATGCATGGAACATCTCGTAAGAAAGGCTCTGCAATAGTCAGGATCACCTGAATAACCCTCTGGTGTCGGTAGCCGTGGCTCTAGCTGGGAATCCGGCTCTGGCGGGGCGGGTTGAACTGCCGGTGTAGGTGTCGCAGCGGAACCCCTCAGATGTTGCAATTGTTGGGTCAGCTGGGATACCTGCGTCGAAAGGGCTTGTACTGCCCGACCTGTGCTGGAGATGTTCTCCTCTTGTTGATCCATTCTCGTGATACTGCGGGAAAGGAATTCGGTCAGACTCGTTGAACTCGCTGCATCCATGGTCTGGTCAGATCGTTCTGTTACAACACAGAGGCGGATGCAAGATGCAAGCAACGATGGTTTTAATGAATGTAGTTCACAGCAGCAACATGACAAACAGACTGTACTCAGAAGGAATCCGACCCAGGAACTCGGGCGCATCTTCCGATCATAACGTGCTGAGAAAACCAGGGGAGTGTGTCCGGATGAGTAGGAAGGAGCACAGCAGAGAATCCACACAAGAGAAGAGCACGGACACACGACACAACCTCAGAGAAGAAACAACGATCTGACAACAAGAAACACTGGTAACAGAACATATAAAGGGAAGATAAGTGGTTCCAGCTGGCGCAGACAATCAGGCCGAGATTGGGAAACCACGCCCACACAAACACTGGAGAGAGAGAGAGAGAGAGAGAGAGAGAGACGGAGGCAGTGGATTCATGAACCGTGACAACCTCAACCAGAACACAAGACTCTACACCAGTTACTGTTTAATGAGGGGAACACCTCAACTAGAACACAAGACTCTACACCAGTTACTGTTTAATGAGGAGACCACCTCAACCAGAACACAAGACTCTATACCAGTTACTGTTTAATGAGGAGAACACCTCAACCAGAACATAATATACACCAGTTACTGTTTAATGAGGAGAACACCTCAACCAGAACATAAGACACAGGTTGGTGACAGGCCACCTATTGAGTTGGGTTAACAGTTCTGAGCAATGCAACGGCCCAGACAACAGCAGAAATAAATACAAAATATTACTTCTAAACGTTCGACCGGTTCTAGTCCCATTAAAGGGAAACGGTACAGAAGCAGATGTGAAAAACAAACCAAGTTGATTAAAGCTTTGAGGTTTTGCTCGTTTGACACAGATAATGGTTATTAACAAGAGGACTCTAAAATCACCTCTTAGATCTGTTACTTCCACTAGATGGCTTTCTGAAATACAACAGCGCTTCACGGAGATTCAGCTGACCCAGGTTCACAAGAAGACCAATAAACTGTGACAGACGATACTGTACTTCTGATGGTAGGAAGGAAAGAACAGTGAACCACTGCAGTTACATACACACTAGTTATTTTAGAAATACAAAATCATTTTCCTTTAAAACGGGGCACCGCCAATAAACTGCCTGGATCTCAAACCAGCAAAAGCCTCTCCAAACAAACCAACTGAAAACTAACATGACATTATCACAGTGGCTTTACATAATGGCCGTCTTGAATATTGTCACACATGAATAGACCCACTAATGATCAAACTCAACACACACCATTCAAAACAACCGACCCATTGTAAGTACTATATTATTCTATTCTGCCCTACCAAGCAAAAAGGCAGTAACTGCTCATTTTGGGTTCGAAAAATGAGTTAATGTCATTTTTTTGCTACATTAAATACATGCTTCATCATGTGGACAAGTATCCTGCCTCTATCGTATTGTGTTTTGTGGAAAATGGGGATCATGTTATTGTGTTTTGTGGAAAATGGGGGTCATGGTATTGTGTTTTGTGGAAAATGGGGGTCATGTTATTGTGTTTTGTGGAAAATGGGGGTCATGGTATTGTGTTTTGTAGAAAATGGGGGTCATGTTATTGTGTTTTGTGGAAAATGGGGGTCATGTTATTGTGTTTTGTGGAAAATGGGGGTCATGTTATTGTGTTTTGTAGAAAATGGGGGTCATGTTATTGTGTTTTGTGGAAAATGGGGGTCATGGTATTGTGTTTTGTAGAAAATGGGGGTCATGTTATTGTGTTTTGTGGAAAATGGGGGTCATGTTAGCAGTAACTGCATAAAGGCACTGTGAAACCTTCATTTAACCAGAGCCAATAGGGCTGTTCAAAAGGGGGTAGGTTGCCATTTGGGATAACACCTCGGACACAGTGGACTGGACAGACCGTCCCGATGGGTCTTATGATAGGAAATACACACAAATATAATTAGAACAATTAATCCTGGGATTTTGATGAAATTACTAAATCCGGTCTAGACAGATAATGTAATCTTGTGTTATGTAAGAAACACAACTCACCAATTTGTTAAAAATGGGTGCCTCACAAATGGCAACCTACCCCCTACATAACACACTACTTTCGACCAGCTCCTTATGGCCCCTTGTCTAAAGTAGTGCACTATATATGGAATAGAGTGCCATTTGTGATGCAAACTCAGACCTAAGAGATGTCTTATCCAGAAATACCTTATGTCATCTGATTTAAATTCAGAGTCTGTGTTTATTGCATTGTCAGGATAATGTTGTGAGGAAATTATTTCACCACTAGGAGGATTTCGATTTTCAATCTGCTTTTATGAATTAAACCTTTGAATGAAATATTCCTCGTGTTCCGGGCTTCTATTCCGGAACATGCCAAATGTTCCATGGTCAGATGTCATTCGGGGAAAACAAAAGGAGTTTAGAAGGTGTCCAATTTAATAAAACACTCATTATGATAATGATGTAATAAGCATTGTTTTGGTTGAATGAGATTAGTAAAACCTGGGCTGTTTGTAACACAGGTGATTTACAGTCAAAGATGAACAACTGTCTGTCTTTATACCACCTTATTGTAGGCCCTATTGTGAGGTGAGGGTTTACGGTAAAGAGAGAAACTCACTGTATTGTAGGCCCTATTGTGAGGTGAGGGTTTACGGTAAAGAGAGAAACTCACTGTATTGTAGGCCCTATTGTGAGGTGAGGGTTTACGGTAAAGAGAGAAACTCACTGTATTGTAGGCCCTATTGTGAGGTGAGGGTTTACGGTAAAGAGAGAAACTCATTGTATTGTAGGCCCTATTGTGAGGTGAGGGTTTACGGTAAAGAGAGAAACTCACTGTATTGTAGGCCCTAAATAAAATCATTTATTCGGTGGCGCGTGGGTCAAAGGTTAAATAGGCACACTGTAAAAAAAGGTTAATTGGTGGCAACATGTTACACAGCAATCAGACACACCTATCCTTCATAAAGACTTCTAGAAACAGATGTATCATTGTATAGGCCTACATATAGAAGGGGTTGTCTGGGTCTGTGAATATGACCTTCATCTCATCCATTCATGTTGGACTCTTGCATTTTATTTGTCACATGCTCCGAATACAACAGGTGCAGACCGTCAAATGCTTATTTACAAACCCTTTCCCAACAATGCAGAGATAAAAAGGTTCGAGCACCACCCAACCCTCTAGTTGCAGGAGGGCACATAAGAGCAACTGAATCTCTCGTCTAGATGAATGAAAGCATCTGATTGAATTTTGTCAAGTTGCTTTGTTGACTGTTTGGGTTGTCACTAGTTACCACAGCCACAAAGTCTTAATTCTGTCTAAACCCCTCCTATTTCTACTATTTATTGTCTTAAAATCTGATTTTAAATGTAACCTTAACCACACTGCTCTACTAACCATATGCCTAACCATGACCTGCTAATAAAACTAAGTGAATGCTCTTCAACCGATTGCTGCCCACACCCACCTGCCTGCCCGACGAGCATCACTACTCTGGACGGTTCTATGTGGACAATATGTGGACATCTACAAATAGCTAGGTGTCTGGTTAGACTGTAAACTCTCCTTCCAGACTCACATTAAACATCTCCAATCCAAAATTAAATCTAGAATCGGCTTCCTATTTCGCAAACAAAGCCTCCTTCACTCATGCTGCCAAACATACCCTCATAAAACTGACTATACTACCGATCCTTGACTTCGGCGATGTCATTTACAAAATAGCCTCCAACACTCTACTCAGGAAACTGGATGTAGTCTATCACAGTGCCATCCATTTTGTCACCAAATCCCCATACACTACCCACCACTGTGACCTGTATGCTCTCGTTGGCTGGCCCTCACTACATATTCGTCGCCAAACCCACTGGCTCCAGGTCATCTAGTCTTTGCTAGGTAAAGCCCTGTCTTATCTCAGCTCACTGGTCACCACAGCAACACCCACCCGTAGCACGCGCTCCAGAAGGTATATTTCACTGGTCATCCCCAAAGGCAACACTTCCTCTGGCCGCCTTTCCTTCCAGTTCTCTGCTGCCAATTACTGGAACGAATTGCAAAAATCACTGAAGCTGGAGTCTTCTCTAACTTCTCTATCTCTCTCACTTTAAGCATCAGCTGTCAGAGCAGCTTACCGATCACTGTACCTGTACACAGCCAATCTGTAAACAGCACACCCAACTACCTCATCCCCATATTGTTATTTATACTCTTGCTCTTTTGCCCTCCAGTATCTCTACTTGCACATCATCATCTGCACATCTATCACTCCAGTGTTAATGCTAAATTGTAATTATTTCGCCCTTTGCCCTATTTATTGAATCACGTCATCGGGACTAACGTTCGTCTTGCGCCGAACTGCGCATGTGCATGCAGTCAAAGGAACTCCTTCGATATAAAGTCGTTTTTCAGAAAAATGAAACGTGTCAATTTGTCCCTTTCACGAGGTTGGAGTAATAGCATGTTCAACTACTTAAGACCTTGGCTCCAATCTAGGTTGTGCCTTTAGATGTTGAGAACATTAACAACTAAGGACGAATTTTTCACTTCTCTCATTGACTTGTTATACCCCATACCCCGACCTGGTATGTTTGTTCTTTTTCGTTAGCGTTCCCGGAAGTCTCGCGATGTTGTACCTCTGGATGTAGAAACTCTGTGGTTTGGGGTGACGCATGTGTTTTCTGGTGGGTGTGTTCTTTCGCGGTGTTCAGTGCGACGTTTCAGTAAAGTTCTAAGATGGCGACGGTGCATCTGAGAATCGGGGACCTAGTTTGGTGAGATATGCATTTTTAACTTACTTTAATCGTCTTATTCCATTCGAATTTCATCGTTTACATTGAATCCGTGTCGGATCAACTCAATTCGCGCTTTTTCGTCACATTTGATCAGGTAGATGTGACAAAATATTCGTTTACTAACGGTAGTTGTCGATCGAACTCAAAACAAATACGTTACTGCCTGTTTAGCCCGAGTCAGCATAGCCATTAGCTAGCCAGTAAACTACTTAGCTTTGCCGCACCCAGAGAAGTGAAACCGGACGCAACTGTATGTAAATATTGCTCAATCCATATTCTAACTATATGTATACACTGGTTAGTTTAGCGATCTCTGCATGTTTACTGATGACATCTGAAAAGTGTGTACTGTGATGTTTGAGAAACAACATCATTCTCAAATTAGCCCGTTTAGCTAGCTAACTAGATATTAATCTGGGGACTGTGCCAATGTTTACTGCGACGACGAATACAAGGGGTCGTGGAATTTATATTCTGAAAATCTAAACGTTATCTCGATAATGCAACGTTTAAGCATCAATCAAATGGCAATGTTTTTGTTTTAGGGGAAAGCTCGGGCGCTATCCTCCGTGGCCAGGCAAGGTAAGATCTGTCGAATTCAAGCTAGCGACATCTGAACACCATGGTCGTTTTGACTAAGAATGCTATTGTATGCTAAACTGACTAGCTACACGTAAGTGATATTGTGATTAACTTTCTTTGTCTTTCCAGGTCGTCAGTCCTCCAAAGGACCTGAAAAAGCCAAGAGGGAAAAAATGCCATTTTGTCAAATTCTTTGGAACTGAAGATCAGTAAGTAAACAAACCTACTACATCACTTATCACTAATATCCATATCTAGCTTGCTTCCATCACTTATCCAGTTGTGTGTGTGTGTGAGTGCAGTGCCTGGATAAAGGTGGAGCAGCTGAAGCCATACCACCCCCACAAAGAGGAGATGATCAAGATCAACAAGGGCAAACGTTTCCAACAGGCTGTGGATGCAGTGGAAGACTTCCTGAAGAAGAAAGAGAAACAGGGGGGGAAAGAACAGGTGAGGTAGTTGTACCCTGGATAACCCAGACACACTTTAGTCATTTAGCAGACACACTTATCCAGAGCAACTAGGGTTAAGTGCCTTGCTCAAGGGCACATTGACAGTTCTTTTTCGCCTAGTAGGCTCTGGGATTCGAACCAGTGACCTTTTTGTTACTGGCCCAACGCTCTTAACCGCTAGGTTACCTACCGCTTTCCGTAACCTCCCTCCCTCAGCGTGAAATGTCTCTACTTGTGTTGCTTGATTGCTAGCTTTTCTGTGAGGGCGGTTATGTGAGTTTTTGAGGCAGACGTCCAGGGTTCCCGTCTCGGTGGAAGCTGGAGGAAGTGGTATGGGTTCTAGTCTCGGTGGAAGCTGGAGGAAGTGGTATGGGTTCTAGTCTCGGTGGAAGCTGGGGGAAGTGGTATGGGTTCTAGTCTCGGTGGAAGCTGGGGGAAGTGGTGTGGGTTCTAGTCTCGGTGGAAGCTGGGGGAAGTGGTGTGGGTTCTAGTCTCGGTGGAAGCTGGAGGAAGTGGTGTGGGTTCTAGTCTCGGTGGAAGCTGGAGGAAGTGGTGTGGGTTCTAGTCTCGGTGGAAGCTGGAGGAAGTGGTGTGGGTTCTAGTCTCGGTGGAAGCTGGAGGAAGTGGTGTGGGTTCTCGTCTCGGTGGAAGCTGGAGGAAGTGGTGTGGGTTCTAGTCTCGGTGGAAGCTGGAGGAAGTGGTGTGGGTTCTCGTCTCGGTGGAAGCTGGAGGAAGTGGTGTGGGTTCTCGTCTCGGTGGAAGCTGGAGGAAGTGGTGTGGGTTCTCGTCTCGGTGGAAGCTGGAGGAAGTGGTGTGGGTTCTCGTCTCGGTGGAAGCTGGAGGAAGTGGTGTGGGTTCTAGTCTCGGTGGAAGCTGGAGGAAGTGGTGTGGGTTCTAGTCTCGGTGGAAGCTGGAGGAAGTGGTGTGGGTTCTAGTCTCGGTGGAAGCTGGAGGAAGTGGTGTGGGTTCTAGTCTCGGTGGAAGCTGGAGGAAGTGGTATGGCTAAGCCAGCGATGTGATGTCTGTCACATTGCCACCAGACAGATGGGATTTGTCCAACCACCAAAACATTGACGTCGGGTCAACACTCTTAACTGTTCATCTACATGAGTTAAACAACAGTTGGACTATGTCACTGTAATACTGAAGTGGAGAAGGGTAGCCTAGTGGTTAGAGCGTTGGACTAGTGACTAGTTCAAACCCAAATCTGTCGTTCTGCCCCTGAACAGGCAGTTAACCCACTGTTCCTAGGCCGTCATTGAAAATAAGAATAAAAAAATTAAAAAGTAGGGAGGCCCACATGCCTTGTCTATACATTCATAGGTTAGTTAGACCAGAGCTTTCCAACCCTGTTTCTGGAGAGCTACCCTCCTGTAGGTTTACACTCCAACCCTGTTCCTGGAGAGCTACCCTCCTGTAGGTTTACACTCCAACCCTGTTCCTGGAGAGCTACACTCCTGTAGGTTTACACTCCAACCCTGTTCCTGGAGAGCTACCCTCCTGTAGGTTTACACTCCAACCCTGTTCCTGGAGAGCTACCCTCTTGTAGGTTTACACTCCAACCCTGTTCCTGGAGAGCTACCCTCTTGTAGGTTTACACTCCAACCCTGTTCCTGGAGAGCTATCCCCCTGTAGGCTTTCACTCCAATCCTAATCTAGCACATCTGATTCTAATAATTAGCTGGTTGATAAACTGAACCAGGTTTGATACAACTGGGGTTGGAGTGAAAGGGTTAATGTGTGGCTCTGTTATTCCCACAGAGCTCTGAGGGTTTAATGTATGGCTCTGTTATTCCCACAGATCTCTGAGGGGTTAATGTATAGCTCTGTCGTTCCCACAGAGCTCTGAGGGGAAAGGGGTTAATGTATGGCTCTGAGGGGAAGGGGGTTAATGTATGGCTCTGTTATTCCCACAGAGCTCTGAGGGGAAGGGGGTTAATGTATGGCTCTGTTATTCCCACAGAGCTCTGAGGGGAAAGGGTTAATGTATGGCTCTGAGGGGAAAGGGTTAATGTATGGCTCTGAGGGGAAAGGGTTAATGTATGGCTCTGAGGGGAAAGGGTTAATGTATGGCTCTGAGGGGAACGGGTTAATGTATGGCTCTGAGGGGAACGGGTTAATGTATGGCTCTGTTATTCCCACAGAACTCTGAGGGGAAAGGGTTAATGTATGGCTCTGTTATTCCCACAGAACTCTGAGGGGAAAGGGTTAATGTATGGCTCTGAGGGGAAAGGGTTAATGTATGGCTCTGAGGGGAAAGGGTTAATGTATGGCTCTGAGGGGAAAGGGTTAATGTATGGCTCTTTTATTCCCACAGAGCTCTGAGGGGAAAGGGTTAATGTATGGCTCTGTTATTCCCACAGAGCTCTGAGGGGAAAGGGTTAATGTATGGCTCTGTTATTCCCACAGAACTCTGAGGGGAAAGGGTTAATGTATGGCTCTGTTATTCCCACAGAACTCTGAGGGGAAAGGGTTAATGTATAGCTCTGAGGGGAAAGGGTTAATGTATGGCTCTGTTATTCCCACAGAACTCTGAGGGGAAAGGGTTAATGTATGGCTCTGTTATTCCTACAGAGCTCTGAGGGGAAAGGGGTTAATGTATGGCTCTGTTATTCCCACAGAACTCTGAGGGGAAAGGGTTAATGTATGGCTCTGTTATTCCCACAGAACTCTGAGGGGAAAGGGTTAATGTATGGCTCTGTTATTCCCACAGAACTCTGAGGGGAAAGGGTTAATGTATGGCTCTGAGGGGAAAGGGTTAATGTATGGCTCTGTTATTCCCACAGAGCTCTGAG
>NW_027015901.1:65525-138025 GCF_036934945.1 Oncorhynchus masou masou | reverse complement strand
CTGCCGCCACCACTACCGCCGCCGCCGCCACTACCACCGCCGCAACCACCGCTGCCACTACCACCGCCACTACCACCGCCTGCACCGCCACTACCACCGCCGCTGCTACTACTACTACCGCTGCTACCACCGCAACCACCGCTGCTACTACTACTACTACTACCGCAACCACTACTACCGCAACTACTACCGCCACTACTACTACCGCTGCCCTACCGCTACCGCCGCCGCTACCACCGCTACTACTACTACCGCCGCGCCACTACCACCGCCGCCACCACCACACCGCCGCCGCTACACCACCACCGCCGCTACTCTGCCACCACCACCACCGCCGCCACCGCTGCCACCACCACCGCCGCCGCTGCTACCGCCGCCACTACCACCACCGCCGCCGCTACCACCACCGCTGCTACCACCACCGCCGCCGCCGCCACTACCACCACCGCCGCCGCTGCCACCGCGCCACCACCGCCACCACCACCACCGCCGCTACCACCACCGCCGCCGCCGCCACCACCACCACCACCGCCACCGCCCCACCACCACCGCCGCCGCCGCTGCCACTACCACCGCCGCTACCACCACCACCGCTACCACCACCACCGCCGCCACTACCACCGCCGCCACACTACTACCGCCGCCGCTGCCACCACCACCGCCACCGCCCTACCACCGCCGCCGCCCCACTACCACCACCACCACCGCCGCTACCACCGCCGCCGTTGCTACCCGCTGCCGCCGCCACCACTACCACTACCACCGCCGCCACCACCACCGCCACCACCGCCACCGCCGCCGCCGCCTCTACCACCGCTACCACCGCTACCGCCACCGCCACACCACTACTACCACCACCACCGCCGCTGCCGCTACACAACCGCTACACCGCTACCGCCGCTGCCGCCTCACCACCGCCACCACCACCACCACCACCGCTACCACCGCCGCTACCACCGCCGCCACCACCACCATAGCCACCGCCGCCGCCACCACCGCCGCCGCCACCGCCACTACCACCGCCACCACCACCACCGCCGCCGCCACCACCACCACCACCGCCACCACCGCTGCCACCACCGCCGCTACCACCACCATAGCCACCGCCGCCACCACCACCGCCGCCGCCACCACCGCCACCACCACCGCCGCCGCCGCCGCCACCACCACCACCACCGCACCACCGCCGCCACCACCGCCGCCACCACCACCATATCCACCGCTGCCACCACCACCGCCGCCGCCACCGCCACCACCACCACCGCCGCCGCCACCGCCACCACCACCACCACCAATATAGTTACCACCACCGCCGCCACCACCACCGCCACCACCGCCGCCACCACCGCCACCGCGCCGCCGCCCCACCACCGCCACCACCACCACCACCACCGCCACCACCGCCGCCACCACCGCCGCCACCACCACCATAGCCACCGCCGCCGCCACCACCGCCGCCGCCACCGCCACCACCACCGCCACCACCACCACCGCCGCTGCCACCACCACCACCACCGCCACCACCGCCGCTACCACCGCCGCCACCACCACCATAGCCACCGCCGCCACCACCACCGCCGCCGCCACCACCGCCACCACCACCGCCGCCGCCGCGGCGCCACTACCACTACCACCGCCACCACCGCCGCCACCACCGCCGCTACCACCACCATATCCACCGCCGCCACCACCACCGCCGCCGCCACCGCCACCACCACCACCGCCGCCGCCACCGCCACCACCACCACCACCAATATAGTTACCACCACCGCCGCCACCACCACCACCACCACCGCCGCTACCACCGCCGCCGCCGCTACCACCGCCGCCACCACCACCGCCGCCACCACCACCGCCACCACCGCTACCACTAACATAGCCGCTGCCACCACCACTACCACCGCTACCACTAATATAGTTACCGCTGCCACTACCACTACCACCGCCACCACCGCCACCGCCGCTGCCACTACCACCGCCACTGCCACTGCTACCACTAATATAGCTGCCACCGCCACCGCTACCACTGCTACTACTAATATAGTTACTACCACCGCCACTACCACCGCTGCTACCAATATAGTTACCACCGCCGCTGCCACCGCTGCCACTACCACCACCGCTGCCGCTGCCACTACCACCACCACTACCACTACCACCACCGCCGCTGCCACCGCTGCCACCAATATAGTTACCACCGCCGCCGCTACTACCACCGCCACTACCACCGCCACCACTACCACCGCTACCAATATAGTTACCACCGCCGCTGCCACCACCACCGCCACTGCCGCTGCCACCGCTGCTACCACCACCGCTGCTGCCGCTGCTGCTACCACTACCACTACCACTACACCGCTACCGCTGCCACTAATATAGTTACCACTGCCGCGGCCACTACCACCACCGCTGCCGCTGCCACCGCCGCCACCACCACCGCCACCACCACCGCTGCTGCTACCAATATAGTTACCGCCGCCGCTGCTGCCACTACCACCGCCGCCACCGCTGCTGCCACCACGCGCTGCTGCCACTACCACCACGACCACTAATATAGCCGCCACCGCTACCACTACCACCGCCACCACCAATATAGTTACCACCGCCGCCACCACCACCACCACCGCCACCACCGCCGCCGCTACCACCGCTACCACCACCGCTACCACTACCACCACCGCCGCCACTACCACCGCCACCACCACCACCAATATAGCCGCCGCTGCCACACCACCGCTACCACCAATATAGTTACCACCACCGCCACTACCACCGCTACCACCGCCACCGCTACCACCGCTACCACCGCCACCGCCACCACCGCCACCGCCACCACCACCACCAATATAGCTGCTGCTGCTACTGCTACTACTAATATAGTTACTACTACTGCTGCTACTACTGCTGCTGCTACTACTGCCACTACTACTGCTGCTACTAATATAGTTACTGCTGCTGCTACTACTGCCACTACTACTGCTGCTACTAATATAGTTACTACTACTGCTGCTACTACTGCCACTACTACTGCTGCTGCTACTAATATAGTTACTACTACTGCTGCTCCTGCTACTACTACTGCTACTACTGCTGCTGCTACTACTACGACTACTAATATAGCTGCTGCTGCTACTGCTACTACTAATATAGTTACTACTACTGCTGCTACTACTGCTGCTGCTACTACTGCCACTACTACTGCTGCTGCTACTGCTGCTGCTACTACTGCCACTACTACTGCTACGACTACTAATATAGCTGCTACTGCTACTACTACTACTACTACTGCTACTACTAATATAGTAACTACTACTGCTGCTACTACTACTACTACTACTACTACTGCTTCTACTACTATTACTACTACTGCTGCTGCTACTACTGCTACTGCTGCTACTACTGCTGCTGCTACTACTGCTGCTGCTACTACTACTGCTGCTACTACTACTGCTGCTGCTGCTACATGGAGCAAAAATATAAACTCAACATGTAAAGTGTTGGTCCCAAGTTTCATGAGCTGAAATAAAAGATCCCAGAAATGTTCCATACGCACAAAAAGCTTATTTCTCAGCGCTCGGCAGCCCCCTTCTGTGAGCTCGTGTGGCCTACCAGGTCGCAGCTGAGCCTTTGATGCTCCTAGACATTTCCACTTCACAATAACAGCATTTACAGTTGTCCAGGGCAGCTCCAGCAGGTCAGAAATAAGACAAACTGGCTAGTTGGAAAGGTGGCATCCTATAACGGTGCCGCATTAAAAATGACTGAGCTCTTCAGTACGGGCCATTCTACTGCCAATGTTAGCCTGTGGAGATTGCATGGCTGTGTGCTCGATTTTTTTTTATACACCTGCCAGCAATGGGTGTGGCTGAAATAGCCGACTCCTCATTTGAAGGGGTGTCCACATACTTTTGTGTGTATTTATCAAGAACCTGATTACACAGCATGATCATTACACAGGTGCACCTTGTGCTGGGGACAATAAAAGGCCACTCTAAAATGTGTAGTTTTGTTACACAACACAATGCCACAGATGTCTCCCAAGTTTTGAGGGAGCGTGCAATTGGCATGCTGACTGCAGGAATGTCCACCAGAGCTGTTGCCAGATAATTAAATGTTCATTTCTCTACTATAGAGATTTTGGCAGTACGTCCAACCCGCCTCACAACTGCAGATCACGTGTATGGCGTCGTGTGGGCGAGTGGTTTGCTGATGTCAGCGTTGTTCAATGTGACCCATGGTGGGATGGGCAGCCATAAGCTGTGGACAACGGACGCAATTTTATCGATGGCAATTTGAATGCACAGACATACCGTGACATTGTCCTGCCATTCATCCGCCGCCATCACCTCATGTTTCAGGAAAATGTTGGTCACACCAGATACTGACTGGTTTTCTGATCCACGCCCCTAGTTTTTATTATTATTAAGGTATCTGTGACAAATAGATGTTTATCTGTATTCCCAGTCATGTGGAATCCATAGAGGGAGGTTAGAGGATACTGGTAGTGGTGGGAGGTTGGAGGATACGGGTTAGCGGTGGGAGGTTGGAGGATACTGGTTAGCGGTGGGAGGTTGGAGAATATGGGTTAGCGGTGGGAGGTTAGAGGATACTGGTAGTGGTGGGAGGTTAGAGGATACTGGTAGTGGTGGGAGGTTAGAGGATACTGGTAGTGGTGGGATGTTAGAGGATACGGGTAGTGGTGGGATGTTAGAGGATACGGGTAGTGGTGGGAGGTTAGAGGATACGGGTAGTGGTGGGAGGTTAGAGGATACGGGTAGTGGTGGGAGGTTAGAGGATACGGGTAGTGGTGGGAGGTTAGAGGATACGGGTAGTGGTGGGAGGTTAGAGGATACGGGTAGTGGTGGGAGGTTAGAGGATACGGGTAGTGGTGGGAGGTTAGAGGATACTGTACTGGTTAGCGGTGGGAGGTTAGAGGATACTGTACTGGTTAGCGGTGGGAGGTTGGAGGATACTGGTTAGCGGTGGGAGGTTGGAGGATACGGGTTAGCGGTGGGAGGTTGGAGGATACGGGTTAGCGGTGGGAGGTTGGAGGATACGGGTTAGCGGTGGGAGGTTGGAGGATACGGGTTAGCGGTGGGAGGTTGGAGGATACGGGTTAGCGGTGGGAGGTTGGAGGATACGGGTTAGCGGTGGGAGGTTGGAGGATACGGGTTAGCGGTGGGAGAATACGGGTAGCGGTGGGAGGTTGGAGAATACGGGTAGCGGTGGGTGGTTAGAGCCGTCTTTTCCAACCCTGGTCCTCCAGTAGCCCCAACCCTGGTCCTCCAGTACCCCAACAGTACAGTTTAGTTGTATCCCTGGACAAAGACACCTCATTCAACTCATTGAGGACTTGATGATTAGTTGACCAGTTGAATCAGGTGTGCATGTCCAGGGTTACAATAACAACGTGTTCTGTTGGGGGTACTGGAGGACCAGGGTTGGGGGTACTGGAGGACCAGGGTTGGGGGTACTGGAGGACCAGGGTTGGGGGTACTGGGGGACCAGGGTTGGGGGTACTGGGGGACCAGGGTTGGGGGTACTGGGGGACCAGGGTTGGGGGTACTGGGGGACCAGGGTTTGGGAAACACTGGTTTAGATAATACTGCTAGTGGTTTAGACAATACTGCTAGTAGTACTACCAGTTTAGAGAATACCACTAGAGGTTTAGAGAATACCACTGGTCATACTACCAGTTTAGAGAATACCGCTAGAGGTTTAGAGAATACCGCTAGAGGTTTAGAGAATACCGCTAGAGGTTTAGAGAATACCGCTAGAGGTTTAGAGAATACCGCTAGAGGTTTAGAGAATACCGCTAGAGGTTTAGAGAATACCGCTAGAGGTTTAGAGAATACCGCTAGAGGTTTAGAGAATACCGCTAGAGGTTTAGAGAATACCGCTAGAGGTTTAGAGAATATCGCTAGTTGTACTACCGGTTTAGAGAATACAGCTAGTTGTACTACCGGTTTAGAGAATACCACTAGAGGTTTAGAGAATACCACTAGTAGTACTACCAGTTTAGAGAATACCACTAGTAGTACTACCAGTTTAGAGAATACTGAAGTCTCTTCCATTGTAGCCAGTTCATGATGATCCCCATTTCAACAGTTGAACTCTCTTCCATTGTAGCCAGTACGGGATGATCCCCATTTCCACCACTTTCTGCTCAGCCAGACTGAGAAGGTAAGAGGGAAAGTTTGCTGAACGTTTGTTCAACATTTTTGCTTGGTTTGGGGGGGGGGGGGGGGGCTGGTTGGTTTTGCAGCTGTTGCACTGTGACTGCACACTGTTGGGGTTTTAAGGACTCAGGGGGTGAGGTTCCCCCGAGGTACAGATCTAGAATCAGCTTTCCCTCCCCCATGCTAATCTGACCCAAGATCAGTGTCTACGGGCAACTTCACCCTACTCTGTTAGGTGGGAGAATAACATAGGAGTGTGTATGAGCTTCATAGGAATAAAGTCTGCGTTTCAATTGTCTATCCTTCTCTTGAAGACTCTTACGCTCCCCATCATGGATTTCAGAATGATGGAAACTGACTTCGTCCAGCCGGTGCTTAGCCGGCGCTGGTCCGGTGTTGGTCCGGTGCTTAGCCGCCGCTGGTCCGGTACTTAGGCGGCGTTGGTCCGATGCTTAGGCGGCGCTGGTCCGGTGTTGGTCCGGTGCTTAGCCGGTGTTGGTCCGGTGCTTAGCCGTCGCTGGGCCGGTGCTTAGGCGGCGCTGGGCCGGTGCTTAGGCGGCGCTGGTCTGGTGCTTAGGCGGCGCTGGGCCGGTGCTTAGGCGGCTCTGGGCCGGTGCTTAGGCGGCTCTGGGCCGGTGCTTAGGCGGCTCTGGGCCGGTGCTTAGGCGGCGCTGGGCCGGTGCTTAGGCGGCGCTGGGCCGGTGCTTAGGCGGCGCTGGGCCGGTGCTTAGGCGGCGCTGGGCCGGTGCTTAGGCGGCGCTGGGCCGGTGCTTAGGCGGCGCTGGGCCGGTGCTTAGGCGGCGCTGGGCCGGTGCTTTTTAAACCCACGATGGGGAGTGTGCAAGTGCACCCTTCAGGAGAAGGGTATAGAATCAGGAAGCAGACAGTTTGGAGACCTTTTTTTGTTGTTGCTTGTTAACTGTTTTCTCAATTGATCATTAATTAACCCTTTCTTCTCCTACCTTTTTCTGTGTGGTGTAGTTCAGTTTTATTAGGTAGTTTAATTCAATGTAAATGTTTATTTGTACACCCCTAATACATTTCACTGGTACTTCTATGGGGCACCGTTTTCTAATGAAAGAAATCAATTAGATGGTTTATTTCGTCTGGAAGCACGTGAAATGTATTGATTGTAGAGCTCCCTTCCCTTCTCTCTATCCTGCTGCTCTTGCATGGATTTCTCTCTGAATCCTTCCTGCATCCCAGGCGGCACCCTATTCCCTGTATAGTGCACTACTATTGACCAGAATGGCACCCTATTCCCTATATAGTTCACTACTTTTGACCAGAATCCAAAACCCTATTCCCTGTATAGTGCACTACTTTTGACCAGAATCCAAAACCCTATTCCCTGTATAGTGCACTACTTTTGACCAGAATCCAAAACCCTATTCCCTGTATAGTGCACTACTTTTGACCAGAATCCAAAACCCTATTCTCTATATAGTTCACTACTTTTGACCAGAATCCAAAACCCTATTCTCTATATAGTGCACTACTTTTGACCAGAATCCAAAACCCTATTCTCTATATAGTTCACTACTTCCTCAGGCAACACAATGCACTCTGAATCTCCCCCTCCTCGGGCAACACTATGCACTCTGAATCTCCCCCTCCTCGGGCAACACTATGCACTCTGAATCTCCCCCTCCTCGGGCAACACTATGCACTCTGAATCTCCCCCTCCTCGGGCAACACTATGCACTCTGAATCTCCCCCTCCTCGGGCAACACCATGCACTCTGAATCTCCCCCTCCTCGGGCAACACTATGCACTCTGAGTTCCATAATGCCTTGCCATATTTTGGACACATGTCAGTGGCCACAGCCCTGAAAGTGTAACTGTTACACTGTAGCACCGCGTGGTCATTCTGATAGCCCCAGTAGTTACAGTTGTAACTGGTGTTCCCTTCATGTTACAGACAGTTATCTAATCACACACCAGAAACTACTAGTACAGCACCAACCTCCAACGTCTAGTCACACACCAGAAACTACACTAGTACAGCACCAACGTCTAATCACACACCAGAAACTACTAGTACAGCACCAACCTCCAACGTCTAGTCACACACCAGAAACTACACTAGTACAGCACCAACCTCCAACGTCTAGTCACACACCAGAAACTACACTAGTACAGCACCAACCTCCAACGTCTAGTCACACACCAGAAACTACTAGTACAGCACCAACCTCCAACGTCTAGTCACACACCAGAAACTACACTAGTACAGCACCAACCTCCAACGTCTAGTCACACACCAGAAACTACACTAGTACAGCACCAACCTCCAACGTCTAGTCACACACCAGAAACTACACTAGTACAGCACCAACCTCCAACGTCTAGTCACACACCAGAAACTACACTAGTACAGCACCAACGTCTAGTCACACACCAGAAACTACACTAGTACAGCACCGACGTCTAATCACACACCAGAAACTACTAGTACAGCACCAACCTCCAACGTCTAGTCACACACCAGAAACTACACTAGTACAGCACCAACCTCCAACGTCTAGTCACACACCAGAAACTACACTAGTACAGCACCAACCTCCAACGTCTAGTCACACACCAGAAACTACACTAGTACAGCACCAACCTCCAACGTCTAGTCACACACCAGAAACTACACTAGTACAGCACCAACCTCCAACATCTAGTCACACACCAGAAACTACACTAGTACAGCACCAACCGCCAACGTCTAGTCGCACACCAGAAACTACACTAGTACAGCACCAACATCTAGTCACACACCAGAAACTACACTAGTACAGCACCAACCTCCAACGTCTAGTCACACACCAGAAACTACACTAGTACAGCACCAACCTCCAACGTCTAGTCACACACCAGAAACTACACTAGTACAGCACCAACCTCCAACGTCTAGTCACACACCAGAAACTACACTACTACAGCACCAACCGCCAACGTCTAGTCGCACACCAGAAACTACACTAGTACAGCACCAACCTCCAACATCTAGTCACACACCAGAAACTACACTAGTACAGCACCAACCGCCAACGTCTAGTCGCACACCAGAAACTACACTAGTACAGCACCAACATCTAGTCACACACCAGAAACTACACTAGTACAGCACCAACCTCCAACGTCTAGTCACACACCAGAAACTACACTAGTACAGCACCAACCTCCAACGTCTAGTCACACACCAGAAACTACACTAGTACAGCACCAACCTCCAACGTCTAGTCACACACCAGAAACTACACTACTACAGCACCAACCGCCAACGTCTAGTCGCACACCAGAAACTACACTAGTACAGCACCAACGTCTAGTCACGCACCAGAAACTACACTAGTACAGCACCAACCACCGTCTAGTCACACACCAGAAACTACACTAGTACAGCACCAACCTCCAACGTCTAGTCACACACCAGAAACTACACTAGTACAGCACCAACCTCCAACGTCTAGTCACACACCAGAAACTACACTAGTACAGCACCAACCTCCAACGTCTAGTCACACACCAGAAACTACACTAGTACAGCACCAACCTCCAACATCTAGTCACACACCAGAAACTACACTACTACAGCACCAACCTCCGTCTAGTCACACACCAGACACTACACTAGTACAGCACCAACGTCTAGTCACACACCAGAAACTACACTAGTACAGCACCAACGTCTAGTCACACACCAGAAACTACACTAGTACAGCACCAACGTCTAGTCACACACCAGAAACTACACTAGTACAGCACCAACGTCTAGTCACACACCAGAAACTACACTAGTACAGCACCAACGTCTAGTCGCACACCAGAAACTACACTAGTACAGCACCAACGTCTAGTCACACACCAGAAACTACACTAGTACAGCACCAACGTCTAGTCACACACCAGAAACTACACTAGTACAGCACCAACGTCTAGTCACACACCAGAAACTACACTAGTACAGCACCAACGTCTAGTCACACACCAGAAACTACACTAGTACAGCACCAACGTCTAGTCGCACACCAGAAACTACACTAGTACAGCACCAACGTCTAGTCGCACACCAGAAACTACACTAGTACAGCACCAACGTCTAGTCGCACACCAGAAACTACACTAGTACAGCACCAACCACCGTCTAGTCGCACACCAGAAACTACACTAGTACAGCACCAACCTCCAACGTCTAGTCACACACCAGAAACTACACTAGTACAGCACCAACGTCTAGTCACACACCAGAAACTACACTAGTACAGCACCAACCTCCAACGTCTAGTCACACACCAGAAACTACACTAGTACAGCACCAACCTCCAACGTCTAGTCACACACCAGAAACTACACTACTACAGCACCAACCTCCGTCTAGTCACACACCAGACACTACACTAGTACAGCACCAACCTCCATCTAGTCACACACCAGAAACTACACTAGTACAGCACCAACGTCTAGTCACACACCAGAAACTACACTAGTACAGCACCAACGTCTAGTCACACACCAGAAACTACACTAGTACAGCACCAACGTCTAGTCACACACCAGAAACTACACTAGTACAGCACCAACGTCTAGTCACACACCAGAAACTACACTAGTACAGCACCAACGTCTAGTCACACACCAGAAACTACACTAGTACAGCACCAACGTCTAGTCACACACCAGAAACTACACTAGTACAGCACCAACGTCTAGTCACACACCAGAAACTACACTAGTACAGCACCAACGTCTAGTCACACACCAGAAACTACACTAGTACAGCACCAACGTCTAGTCACACACCAGAAACTACACTAGTACAGCACCAACGTCTAGTCACACACCAGAAACTACACTAGTACAGCACCAACGTCTAGTCACACACCAGAAACTACACTAGTACAGCGCCAACGTCTAGTCACACACCAGAAACTACACTAGTACAGCGCCAACGTCTAGTCACACACCAGAAACTACACTAGTACAGCGCCAACGTCTAGTCACACACCAGAAACTACACTAGTACAGCACCAACGTCTAGTCACACACCAGAAACTACACTAGTACAGCACCAACGTCTAGTCACACACCAGAAACTACACTAGTACAGCACCAACGTCTAGTCACACACCAGAAACTACACTAGTACAGCACCAACGTCTAGTCACACACCAGAAACTACACTAGTACAGCACCAACGTCTAGTCACACACCAGAAACTACACTAGTACAGCACCAACGTCTAGTCACACACCAGAAACTACACTAGTACAGCACCAACGTCTAGTCACACACCAGAAACTACACTAGTACAGCGCCAACGTCTAGTCACACACCAGAAACTACACTAGTACAGCGCCAACGTCTAGTCACACACCAGAAACTACACTAGTACAGCGCCAACGTCTAGTCACACACCAGAAACTACACTAGTACAGCGCCACCGTCTAGTCACACACCAGAAACTACACTAGTACAGCACCAACCTCCAACGTCTAGTCACACACCAGAAACTACACTAGTACAGCACCAACCTCCAACGTCTAGTCACACACCAGAAACTACACTAGTACAGCACCAACGTCTAGTCACACACCAGAAACTACACTAGTACAGCACCAACGTCTAGTCACACACCAGAAACTACACTAGTACAGCACCAACGTCTAGTCGCACACCAGAAACTACACTAGTACAGCACCAACGTCTAGTCGCACACCAGAAACTACACTAGTACAGCACCAACCTCCAACGTCTAGTCGCACACCAGAAACTACACTAGTACAGCACCAACCTCCAACGTCTAGTCACACACCAGAAACTACACTAGTACAGCACCAACCTCCAACGTCTAGTCACACACCAGAAACTACACTAGTACAGCACCAACGTCTAGTCGCACACCAGAAACTACACTAGTACAGCACCAACCACCGTCTAGTCACACACCAGAAACTACACTAGTACAGCACCAACCTCCAACGTCTAGTCACACACCAGAAACTACACTAGTACAGCACCAACCTCCAACGTCTAGTCACACACCAGAAACTACACTACTACAGCACCAACCGCCAACGTCTAGTCGCACACCAGAAACTACACTAGTACAGCACCAACGTCTAGTCACGCACCAGAAACTACACTAGTACAGCGCCAACGTCTAGTCACACACCAGAAACTACACTAGTACAGCGCCAACGTCTAGTCACACACCAGAAACTACACTAGTACAGCGCCAACGTCTAGTCACACACCAGAAACTACACTAGTACAGCGCCAACGTCTAGTCACACACCAGAAACTACACTAGTACAGCGCCAACGTCTAGTCACACACCAGAAACTACACTAGTACAGCGCCAACGTCTAGTCACACACCAGAAACTACACTAGTACAGCGCCAACGTCTAGTCACACACCAGAAACTACACTAGTACAGCGCCAACGTCTAGTCACACACCAGAAACTACACTAGTACAGCGCCAACGTCTAGTCACACACCAGAAACTACACTAGTACAGCGCCAACGTCTAGTCACACACCAGAAACTACACTAGTACAGCACCAACGTCTAGTCACACACCAGAAACTACACTAGTACAGCACCAACGTCTAGTCACACACCAGAAACTACACTAGTACAGCACCAACGTCTAGTCACACACCAGAAACTACACTAGTACAGCACCAACGTCTAGTCACACACCAGAAACTACACTAGTACAGCACCAACGTCTAGTCACACACCAGAAACTACACTAGTACAGCACCAACGTCTAGTCACACACCAGAAACTACACTAGTACAGCACCAACGTCTAGTCACACACCAGAAACTACACTAGTACAGCGCCAACGTCTAGTCACACACCAGAAACTACACTAGTACAGCGCCAACGTCTAGTCACACACCAGAAACTACACTAGTACAGCGCCAACGTCTAGTCACACACCAGAAACTACACTAGTACAGCGCCACCGTCTAGTCACACACCAGAAACTACACTAGTACAGCACCAACCTCCAACGTCTAGTCACACACCAGAAACTACACTAGTACAGCACCAACCTCCAACGTCTAGTCACACAGAAACTACACTAGTACAGCACTATCGTCTAGTCACACACCACAAACTACACTAGTACAGCACCAACGTCTAGTCACACACCAGAAACTACACTAGTACAGCACCAACGTCTAGTCGCACACCAGAAACTACACTAGTACAGCACCAACGTCTAGTCGCACACCAGAAACTACACTAGTACAGCACCAACCACCGTCTAGTCACACACCAGAAACTACACTAGTACAGCACCAACCTCCAACGTCTAGTCACACACCAGAAACTACACTAGTACAGCACCAACCTCCAACGTCTAGTCACACACCAGAAACTACACTAGTACAGCACCAACCTCCAACGTCTAGTCACACACCAGAAACTACACTAGTACAGCACCAACGTCTAGTCGCACACCAGAAACTACACTAGTACAGCACCAACCACCGTCTAGTCACACACCAGAAACTACACTAGTACAGCACCAACCTCCAACGTCTAGTCACACACCAGAAACTACACTAGTACAGCACCAACCTCCAACGTCTAGTCACACACCAGAAACTACACTACTACAGCACCAACCGCCAACGTCTAGTCGCACACCAGAAACTACACTAGTACAGCACCAACGTCTAGTCACGCACCAGAAACTACACTAGTACAGCACCAACCACCGTCTAGTCACACACCAGAAACTACACTAGTACAGCACCAACCTCCAACGTCTAGTCACACACCAGAAACTACACTAGTACAGCACCAACCTCCAACGTCTAGTCACACACCAGAAACTACACTAGTACAGCACCAACCTCCAACGTCTAGTCACACACCAGAAACTACACTAGTACAGCACCAACCTCCAACGTCTAGTCACACACCAGAAACTACACTAGTACAGCACCAACCTCCAACGTCTAGTCACACACCAGAAACTACACTTGTACAGCACCAACGTCTAGTCACACACCAGAAACTACACTTGTACAGCACCAACGTCTAGTCACACACCAGAAACTACACTAGTACAGCACCAACGTCTAGTCACACACCAGAAACTACACTAGTACAGCACCAACGTCTAGTCACACACCAGAAACTACACTAGTACAGCACCAACGTCTAGTCACACACCAGAAACTACACTAGTACAGCACCAACGTCTAGTCACACACCAGAAACTACACTAGTACAGCACCAACGTCTAGTCGCACACCAGAAACTACACTAGTACAGCACCAACGTCTAGTCGCACACCAGAAACTACACTAGTACAGCACCAACGTCTAGTGACACACCAGAAACTACACTAGTACAGCACCAACGTCTAGTCACACACCAGAAACTACACTAGTACAGCACCAACGTCTAGTCACACACCAGAAACTACACTAGTACAGCACCAACGTCTAGTCACACACCAGAAACTACACTAGTACAGCACCAACGTCTAGTCGCACACCAGAAACTACACTAGTACAGCACCAACGTCTAGTCGCACACCAGAAACTACACTAGTACAGCACCAACCACCGTCTAGTCGCACACCAGAAACTACACTAGTACAGCACCAACCTCCAACGTCTAGTCACACACCAGAAACTACACTAGTACAGCACCAACCTCCAACGTCTAGTCACACACCAGAAACTACACTAGTACAGCACCAACCTCCAACGTCTAGTCACACACCAGAAACTACACTAGTACAGCACCAACCTCCAACGTCTAGTCACACACCAGAAACTACACTAGTACAGCACCAACCTCCAACGTCTAGTCACACACCAGAAACTACACTAGTACAGCACCAACGTCTAGTCACACACCAGAAACTACACTAGTACAGCACCAACGTCTAGTCACACACCAGAAACTACACTAGTACAGCACCAACGTCTAGTCACACACCAGAAACTACACTAGTACAGCACCAACGTCTAGTCACACACCAGAAACTACACTAGTACAGCACCAACGTCTAGTCACACACCAGAAACTACACTAGTACAGCACCAACGTCTAGTCACACACCAGAAACTACACTAGTACAGCGCCAACGTCTAGTCACACACCAGAAACTACACTAGTACAGCGCCAACGTCTAGTCACACACCAGAAACTACACTAGTACAGCGCCAACGTCTAGTCACACACCAGAAACTACACTAGTACAGCGCCAACGTCTAGTCACACACCAGAAACTACACTAGTACAGCGCCAACGTCTAGTCACACACCAGAAACTACACTAGTACAGCGCCAACGTCTAGTCACACACCAGAAACTACACTAGTACAGCGCCAACGTCTAGTCACACACCAGAAACTACACTAGTACAGCGCCAACGTCTAGTCACACACCAGAAACTACACTAGTACAGCGCCAACGTCTAGTCACACACCAGAAACTACACTAGTACAGCACCAACGTCTAGTCACACACCAGAAACTACACTAGTACAGCACCAACGTCTAGTCACACACCAGAAACTACACTAGTACAGCACCAACGTCTAGTCACACACCAGAAACTACACTAGTACAGCACCAACGTCTAGTCACACACCAGAAACTACACTAGTACAGCACCAACGTCTAGTCACACACCAGAAACTACACTAGTACAGCACCAACGTCTAGTCACACACCAGAAACTACACTAGTACAGCGCCAACGTCTAGTCACACACCAGAAACTACACTAGTACAGCGCCAACGTCTAGTCACACACCAGAAACTACACTAGTACAGCGCCAACGTCTAGTCACACACCAGAAACTACACTAGTACAGCGCCAACGTCTAGTCACACACCAGAAACTACACTAGTACAGCGCCAACGTCTAGTCACACACCAGAAACTACACTAGTACAGCGCCAACGTCTAGTCACACACCAGAAACTACACTAGTACAGCGCCAACGTCTAGTCACACACCAGAAACTACACTAGTACAGCGCCAACGTCTAGTCACACACCAGAAACTACACTAGTACAGCACCAACCTCCAACGTCTAGTCACACACCAGAAACTACACTAGTACAGCACCAACCTCCAACGTCTAGTCACACACCAGAAACTACACTAGTACAGCACCAACGTCTAGTCACACACCAGAAACTACACTAGTACAGCACCAACGTCTAGTCACACACCAGAAACTACACTAGTACAGCACCAACGTCTAGTCGCACACCAGAAACTACACTAGTACAGCACCAACGTCTAGTCGCACACCAGAAACTACACTAGTACAGCACCAACCACCGTCTAGTCACACACCAGAAACTACACTAGTACAGCACCAACCTCCAAAGTCTAGTCACACACCAGAAACTACACTAGTACAGCACCAACCTCCAACGTCTAGTCACACACCAGAAACTACACTAGTACAGCACCAACCTCCAACGTCTAGTCACACACCAGAAACTACACTAGTACAGCACCAACCTCCAACGTCTAGTCACACACCAGAAACTACACTAGTACAGCACCAACCTCCAACGTCTAGTCACACACCAGAAACTACACTACTACAGCACCAACCTCCGTCTAGTCACACACCAGACACTACACTAGTACAGCACCAACCTCCGTCTAGTCACACACCAGAAACTACACTAGTACAGCACCAACCTCCAACGTCTAGTCACACACCAGAAACTACACTAGTACAGCACCAACGTCTAGTCACACACCAGAAACTACACTAGTACAGCACCAACGTCTAGTCGCACACCAGAAACTACACTAGTACAGCACCAACGTCTAGTCGCACACCAGAAACTACACTAGTACAGCACCAACGTCTAGTCGCACACCAGAAACTACACTAGTACAGCACCAACCACCGTCTAGTCGCACACCAGAAACTACACTAGTACAGCACCAACCTCCAACGTCTAGTCGCACACCAGAAACTACACTAGTACAGCACCAACCTCCAACGTCTAGTCACACACCAGAAACTACACTAGTACAGCACCAACCTCCAACGTCTAGTCACACACCAGAAACTACACTAGTACAGCACCAACCTCCAACGTCTAGTCACACACCAGAAACTACACTAGTACAGCACCAACCTCCAACGTCTAGTCACACACCAGAAACTACACTAGTACAGCACCAACGTCTAGTCACACACCAGAAACTACACTAGTACAGCACCAACGTCTAGTCACACACCAGAAACTACACTAGTACAGCACCAACGTCTAGTCGCACACCAGAAACTACACTAGTACAGCACCAACGTCTAGTCGCACACCAGAAACTACACTAGTACAGCACCAACCACCGTCTAGTCACACACCAGAAACTACACTAGTACAGCACCAACCTCCAACGTCTAGTCACACACCAGAAACTACACTAGTACAGCACCAACCTCCAACGTCTAGTCACACACCAGAAACTACACTAGTACAGCACCAACCTCCAACGTCTAGTCACACACCAGAAACTACACTAGTACAGCACCAACCTCCAACGTCTAGTCACACACCAGAAACTACACTAGTACAGCACCAACCTCCAACGTCGAGTCACACACCAGAAACTACACTACTACAGCACCAACCTCCGTCTAGTCACACACCAGACACTACACTAGTACAGCACCAACCTCCGTCTAGTCACACACCAGAAACTACACTAGTACAGCACCAACCTCCAACGTCTAGTCACACACCAGAAACTACACTAGTACAGCACCAACGTCTAGTCACACACCAGAAACTACACTAGTACAGCACCAACGTCTAGTCGCACACCAGAAACTACACTAGTACAGCACCAACGTCTAGTCGCACACCAGAAACTACACTAGTACAGCACCAACGTCTAGTCGCACACCAGAAACTACACTAGTACAGCACCAACCACCGTCTAGTCGCACACCAGAAACTACACTAGTACAGCACCAACCTCCAACGTCTAGTCACACACCAGAAACTACACTAGTACAGCACCAACCTCCAACGTCTAGTCACACACCAGAAACTACACTAGTACAGCACCAACCTCCAACGTCTAGTCACACACCAGAAACTACACTAGTACAGCACCAACCTCCAACGTCTAGTCACACACCAGAAACTACACTAGTACAGCACCAACCTCCAACGTCTAGTCACACACCAGAAACTACACTACTACAGCACCAACCTCCGTCTAGTCACACACCAGACACTACACTAGTACAGCACCAACCTCCGTCTAGTCACACACCAGAAACTACACTAGTACAGCACCAACCTCCAACGTCTAGTCACACACCAGAAACTACACTAGTACAGCACCAACGTCTAGTCACACACCAGAAACTACACTAGTACAGCACCAACGTCTAGTCGCACACCAGAAACTACACTAGTACAGCACCAACGTCTAGTCGCACACCAGAAACTACACTAGTACAGCGCCAACGTCGAGTCGCACACCAGAAACTACACTAGTACAGCGCCAACGTCTAGTCGCACACCAGAAACTACACTAGTACAGCACCAACGTCTAGTCACACACCAGAAACTACACTAGTACAGCACCAACGTCTAGTCACACACCAGAAACTACACTAGTACAGCGCCAACGTCTAGTCACACACCAGAAACTACACTAGTACAGCACCAACGTCCAGTCACACACCAGAAACTACACTAGTACAGCACCAACGTCTAGTCACACACCAGAAACTACACTAGTACAGCACAAACGTCCAGTCACACACCAGAAACTACACTAGTACAGCACCAACGTCCAGTCACACACCAGAAACTACACTAGTACAGCACCAACGTCCGTCTAGTCACACACCAGAAACTACACTAGTACAGCACCAACGTCGAGTCACACACCAGAAACTACACTAGTACAGCACCAACCGCCAACGTCTAGTCAGGAACAAACTGAATATACTTTCCAATGACTGAAACCAAACAGAAACGTGATAATGGACCTACATTCATACAGTTTATCGACTGTGTGCTTGTTGCTAATAATCCTTTTAAATAAAAGCTAGACTGTCAGGAAGCATCAAATTCCCCCAGAAATGATGGATAGAGGACTATTTTGGCACATTTTGACAGAGGATAATTTATACATTTTCATTGCGGCCCTCTGGAACTGGTGGGAGATTGGATGCGGCCCCTGGGGAAAGTGGGTTTGACACCTCTGCTCTAGTCACACACACAGACTATGTATATTGTCTGAGGGAGATTCAGAGTGAATATACACAAACTCAAGAAGACGCTTCATAACACAGCTAATCTCCCTTTCGTTTTCTACTTCCTCCTTGAATTGGATGAATCAACTCGAAAACTGAATTTGTGAAATCACTGTCCTCGTCTGTGTTACCAAAGCAGGCCTAGCAGCCTGCTACAAACCCTAGCTAGCATTAGCTTAGCCGTTCAACGACACCACCAGAACTAGGAATATAAAATGTCTCTGTTCAGTCAGTGAGTGAATGGCTACGTTTGGCCAAAGCCCCATCTGGGCCCTGGTCACCAGTAGTGCACTATAAAGGAAACACAGTGCTGTTTTGGGATGCATCCGGTCTGGTGGTTTTAGGGGGATGTGAGCACCACTGTCTGTGTGTAAACTAATGTCTGTCCTTTGAACCTTTTCTCTCCCCTCCTCAGCCTGCCTCGTCTATGGAGCCGATCAGTAAACGCCTGAAGGTCGTTGAGGAGGTGAGCCAGCAGTCTGTCTCAAACGGCTCCTGTGATTAGGGCCCTGGGTTCTTCTCCACCCC
The DNA here is from genome assembly GCF_036934945.1 of Oncorhynchus masou masou. Classification (NCBI taxonomy): domain Eukaryota; kingdom Metazoa; phylum Chordata; class Actinopteri; order Salmoniformes; family Salmonidae; genus Oncorhynchus; species Oncorhynchus masou. Next base: position 118,030 of record NW_027015901.1, on the reverse strand, counting down.
CGGATTGAGGCGCTGCTTAAACCTCTGGTCATTCTGGTCGAAAGTAGTTCACTATATAGGGAGTAGGGTGCCATTTGGGACCGTCTATATAGGGAATAGGGTGCCATTTGTGACCGTCTATATAGGGAATAGGGTGCCATTTGTGACCGTCTATATAGGGAATAGGGTGCCGTTTGTGACCGTCTATATAGGGAATAGGGTGCCGTTTGGGACCGTCTATATAGGGAATAGGGTGCCGTTTGGGACCGTCTATATAGGGAATAGGGTGCCGTTTGGGACCGTCTATATAGGGAATAGGGTGCCGTTTGGGACCGTCTATATAGGGAATAGGGTGCCGTTTGTGACCGTCTATATAGGGAATAGGGTGCCGTTTGGGACCGTCTATATAGGGAATAGGGTGCCGTTTGGGACCGTCTATATAGGGAATAGGGTGCCGTTTGGGACCGTCTATATAGGGAATAGGGTGCCGTTTGGGACCGTCTATATAGGGAATAGGGTGCCGTTTGGGACCGTCTATATAGGGAATAGGGTGCCGTTTGGGACCGTCTATATAGGGAATAGGGTGCCGTTTGGGACCGTCTATATAGGGAATAGGGTGCCGTTTGGGACCGTCTATATAGGGAATAGGGTGCCGTTTGGGACCGTCTATATAGGGAATAGGGTGCCGTTTGGGACCGTCTATATAGGGAATAGGGTGCCGTTTGGGACCGTCTATATAGGGAATAGGGTGCCGTTTGGGACCGTCTATATAGGGAATAGGGTGCCATTTGGGACCGTCTATATAGGGAATAGGGTGCCGTTTGGGACCGTCTATATAGGGAATAGGGTGCCGTTTGGGACCGTCTATATAGGGAGTAGGGTGCCGTCTGTGACCGTCAATATAGGGAGTAGGGTGCCGTTTGGGACCGTCTATATAGGGAATAGGGTGCCGTTTGGGACCGTCTATATAGGGAATAGGGTGCCGTTTGGGACCGTCTATATAGGGAATAGGGTGCCGTTTGGGACCGTCTATATAGGGAATAGGGTGCCGTTTGGGACCGTCTATATAGGGAATAGGGTGCCGTTTGGGACCGTCTATATAGGGAGTAGGGTGCCATCTGTGACCGTCTATATAGGGAATAGGGTGCCGTTTGGGACCGTCTATATAGGGAATAGGGTGCCGTTTGGGACCGTCTATATAGGGAATAGGGTGCCGTTTGGGACCGTCTATATAGGGAGTAGGGTGCCATCTGTGACCGTCTATATAGGGAATAGGGTGCCGTTTGGGACCGTCTATATAGGGAATAGGGTGCCGTTTGGGACCGTCTATATAGGGAGTAGGGTGCCATCTGTGACCGTCTATATAGGGAATAGGGTGCCGTTTGGGACCGTCTATATAGGGAATAGGGTGCCGTTTGGGACCGTCTATATAGGGAATAGGGTGCCATTTGTGACCGTCTATATAGGGAATAGGGTGCCATTTGTGACCGTCTATATAGCAAGTACGAGATCAGATATTAAGTAAGACCCACTAGATGCCGTATGTTTGTACTCCTCTGTGGTCGGGAACTCTCGATGTGCCTGTTAAAATGACGGTGGTGTTTTTGTTTGGTCTGTACAGGACACGAGGTCAACGTCCATCCAAGCAGCAGACAGCACTGCCATCAATGGCAGTATTACTCCCACAGACAAACGGTAGGAGATACTGTAGTAATATATGTATGTAGCAGTATTACTCCCACAGACAAACGGTAGGAGATACTGTAGTAATATATGTATGTAGCAGTATTACTCCCACAGACAAACGGTAGGAGATACTGTAGTAATATATATATATATGTAGCAGTATTACTCCCACAGACAAACGGTAGGAGATACTGTAGTAATATATATATATGTAGCAGTATTACTCCCACTGACAAACGGTAGGAGATACTATAGTAATATATATATATATATATATATATGTAGCAGTATTACTCCCACAGACAAACGGTAGGAGACACTGTAGTAATATATATGTAGCAGTATTACTCCCACAGACAAACGGTAGGAGATACTGTAGTAATATATGTATGTATATATATATGTAGCAGTATTACTCCCACAGACAAACGGTAGGAGATACTGTAGTAATATATATATATATATATATATATATGTAGCAGTATTACTCCCACAGACAAACGGTAGGAGATACTGTAGTAATATATATATATATGTAGCAGTATTACTCCCACAGACAAACGGTAGGAGATACTGTAGTAATATATATATGTAGCAGTATTACTCCCACAGACAAACGGTAGGAGATACTGTAGTAATATATATGTAGCAGTATTACTCCCACAGACAAACGATAGGAGATACTGTAGTAATATATATATGTATGTAGCAGTATTACTCCCACAGACAAACGATAGGAGATACTGTAGTAATATATATATATATATATAGCAGTATTACTCCCACAGACAAACGATAGGAGATACTGTAGTAATATATATATATATATATATAGCAGTATTACTCCCACAGACAAACGGTAGGAGATACTGTAGTAATATATGTATGTAGCAGTATTACTCCCACAGACAAACGGTAGGAGATACTGTAGTAATATATGTATATGTAGCAGTATTACTCCTACAGACAAACGGTAGGAGATACTGTAGTAATATATATGTATGTAGCAGTATTACTCCTACAGACAAACGGTAGGAGATACTGTAGTAATATATGTATATAGCAGTATTACTCCCACAGACAAACGGTAGTAGATACTGTAGTAATATATATATATATGTAACAGTATTACTCCCACAGACAAACGGTAGGAGATACTGTAGTAATATATATACAGTGCCTTGCGAAAGTATTCGTCCCCCTTGAACTTTGCGACCTTTTGCCACATTTCAGGCTTCAAACATAAAGATATAAAACTGTATTTTTTTGTGAAGAATCAACAACAAGTGGGACACAATCATGAAGTGGAACGACATTTATTGGATATTTCAAACTTTTTTAACAAATCAAAAACTGAAAAATTGGGTTAAGTAGTCATAAAGCCTTCCAAGTGCTGATGCTAATATTATTTTAGCCTTTCAGATCATAATGAATATGATTACATGGACAGGGGGACCTGATCCTAGACCAGCTCTATGACTGAATACTGGTCCTATTAGATTACATGGACAGGGGGACCTGATCCTAGACCAGCTCTATGACTGAATACTGGTCCTATTAGATTACATGGACAGGGGGGACCTGATCCTAGACCAGCTCTATGACTGAATACTTGTCCTATTAGATTACATGGACAGGGGGGACCTGATCCTAGACCAGCTCTATGACTGAATACTGGTCCTATTAGATTACATGGACAGGGGGACCTGATCCTAGACCAGCTCTATGACTGAATACTGGTCCTATTAGATTACATGGACAGGGGGACCTGATCCTAGACCAGCTCTATGACTGAATACTGGTCCTATTAGATTACATGGACAGGGGGACCTGATCCTAGACCAGCTCTATGACTGAATACTGGTCCTATTAGATTACATGGACAGGGGGACCTGATCCTAGACCAGCTCTATGACTGAATACTGGTCCTATTAGATTACATGGACAGGGGGACCTGATCCTAGACCAGCTCTATGACTGAATACTGGTCCTATTAGATTACATGGACAGGGGGGACCTGATCCTAGACCAGCTCTATGACTGAATACTGGTCCTATTAGATTACATGGACAGGGGGACCTGATCCTAGACCAGCTCTATGACTCTGAATACTGGCCCCAGTTTTTTTTTTTTTTTTTGTCCATCAGGAAAAGGAATAAAAAATGTAAACTTGTGTCTTTCCTTTATAGGATAGGGTTCCTGGGGCTGGGGCTTATGGGTAGCGGAATCGTGTCCAACCTGTTAAAGATGGGCCACGTCGTCACAGTGTGGAATCGCACAGTAGAAAAGGTACCACAAGACAACCAACATGTGAGAAAATACGATACAGAATTTACTCCTGTGATTCCGTCAAAACTATTACTATTTAAACCCGTTATTTGGTACAGTATTATATTTTATGCAAAAAATAAATAATTTATTTATAATGTAAAGTAACAACGTTTGGGTTTGGTGCTGATTTTGACCTACATCCTGTTGTGACATCCCTTCCTGTGAGCTCACTTCCTGTCTTGTTCCTGTTGTCTTCCCGCTGCAGTGTGACCTGTTCATCCAGGAGGGGGCCAGGTTAGGGCGGACCCCAGCGGAGGTGGTCTCCATGTGTGACATCACCTTCTCCTGCGTCTCAGACCCCAAGGCTGCCAGGGATGTAAGTAACTATGGAAACGGGGACACATCTCAACAGACAGTGTTTGTATGTTTGTAGTCAGGCCAGATATCCAGGCAGGTGAGAGAGTGAGATGTTTGTCGTCAGGCCAGATTTCCAGGCAGGTGAGAGAGTGAGATGTTTGTAGTCAGGCCAGATTTCCAGGCAGGTGAGCGAGTGAGATGCTTGTAGTTAGGCCAGATTTCCAGGCAGGTGAGAGAGTGAGATGCTTGTAGTTAGGCCAGATTTCCAGGCAGGTGAGAGAGTGAGATGCTTGTCGTCAGGCCAGATTTCCAGGCAGGTGAGAGAGTGAGATGTTTGTAGTCAGGCCAGATTTCCAGGCAGGTGAGAGAGTGAGATGTGTGCAGTCAGGCCAGATTTCCAGGCAGGTGAGAGAGTGAGATGTGTGCAGTCAGGCCAGATTTCCAGGCAGGTGAGAGAGTGAGATGCTTGTCGTCAGGCCAGATTTCCAGGCAGGTGAGAGAGTGAGATGTTTGTATGTTTGTAGTCAGGCCAGATATCCAGGCAGGTGAGAGAGTGAGATGTTTGTCGTCAGGCCAGATTTCCAGGCAGGTGAGAGAGTGAGATGTTTGTCGTCAGGCCAGATTTCCAGGCAGGTGAGAGAGTGAGATGCTTGTAGTTAGGCCAGATTTCCAGGCAGGTGAGAGAGTGAGATGCTTGTCGTCAGGCCAGATTTCCAGGCAGGTGAGAGGGTGAGATGCTTGTAGTTAGGCCAGATTTCCAGGCAGGTGAGAGAGTGAGATGCTTGTCGTCAGGCCAGATTTCCAGGCAGGTGAGAGAGTGAGATGTTTGTAGTCAGGCCAGATTTCCAGGCAGGTGAGAGAGTGAGATGTGTGCAGTCAGGCCAGATTTCCAGGCAGGTGAGAGAGTGAGATGCTTGTCGTCAGGCCAGATTTCCAGGCAGGTGAGAGAGTGAGATGTTTGTATGTTTGTAGTCAGGCCAGATTTCCAGGCAGGTGAGAGAGTGAGATGTTTGTAGTCAGGCCAGATTTCCACGCAGGTGAGAGAGTGAGATGTTTGTAGTCAGGCCAGATTTCCAGGCAGGTGAGAGAGTGAGATGCTTGTCATCAGGCCAGATTTCCAGGCAGGTGAGAGAGTGAGATGCTTGTCATCAGGCCAGATTTCCAGGCAGGTGAGAGAGTGAGATGCTTGTCATCAGGCCAGATTTCCAGGCAGGTGAGAGAGTGAGATGCTTGTCATCAGGCCAGATTTCCAGGCAGGTGAGAGAGTGAGATGTTTGTATGTGTGTAGTCAGGCCAGATTTCCAGGCAGGTGAGAGAGTGAGATGTTTGCAGTCAGGCCAGATTTCCAGGCAGGTGAGAGAGTGAGATGTTTGTAGTCAGGCCAGATTTCCAGGCAGATGAGAGAGTGAGATGTTTGTAGTCAGGCCAGATTTCCAGGCAGGTGAGAGAGTGAGATGCTTGTAGTCAGGCCAGATTTCCAGGCAGATGAGAGAGTGAGATGTTTGTAGTCAGGCCAGATTTCCAGGCAGGTGAGAGAGTGAGATGTTTGTAGTCAGGCCAGATTTCCAGGCAGGTGAGCGAGTGAGATGTTTGTCATCAGGCCAGATTTCCAGGCAGGTGAGAGAGTGAGATGCTTGTAGTTAGGCCAGATTTCCAGGCAGGTGAGAGAGTGAGATGCTTGTCGTCAGGCCAGATTTCCAGGCAGGTGAGAGAGTGAGATGCTTGTAGTTAGGCCAGATTTCCAGGCAGGTGAGAGAGTGAGATGCTTGTCGTCAGGCCAGATTTCCAGGCAGGTGAGAGAGTGAGATGTTTGTAGTCAGGCCAGATTTCCAGGCAGGTGAGAGAGTGAGATGTTCTAAACAGACAGGCTGCCATGTTGCTGCTGGTGGTGAGCTTGGTGTGATAAGTATTGTAATGCCTTTTAGTTCTGACTGCAGTGACTAATTTATATCACTACATATGACTGTTAATACCTCTCTCTCTCTTTCTCTCTTTCTCTCTCTCTCTCTCTCTCTCTCTCTTTTTCTTCTCTCTCTTCTCTCCCCCCACTCTCATTCTCTCTCTCTGCCAGTTGGTGCTGGGTCCCAGTGGAGTGCTCCAGGGCATCAGGCCAGGGAAATGTTACGTAGAGATGTCTACCGTGGATCCCGAGACCATCACAGAGCTCTCACAGGTATACACACACAGAGCGCTCACAGGTATACACACACAGAGCGCTCACAGGTATACACACACAGAGCGCTCACAGGTATACACACACACACGGAGCTCTCACAGGTACACACACACAGAGCTCTCGCAGGTACACACACACAGAGCTCTCACAGGTATACACACACAGAGCTCTCACAGGTATACACACACAGAGCTCTCACAGGTATACACACACAAAGAGCTCTCACAGGTATACACACACAAAGAGCTCTCACAGGTATACACACACACAGAGCTCTCACAGGTATACACACACACAGAGCTCTCACAGGTATACACACACACAGAGCTCTCACAGGTATACACACACACAGAGCTCTCACAGGTATACACACACACAGAGCTCTCACAGGTATACACACACACAGAGCTCTCACAGGTATACACACACAGAGCTCTCACAGGTATACACACACACAGAGCTCTCGCAGGTATACACACACACAGAGCTCTCGCAGGTATACACACACACAGAGCTCTCGCAGGTATACACACACACAGAGCTCTCGCAGGTATACACACACACAGAGCTCTCGCAGGTATACACACACACGGAGCTCTCGCAGGTATACACACACACGGAGCTCTCGCAGGTATACACACACACGGAGCTCTCGCAGGTACACACACACGGAGCTCTCGCAGGTACACACACACGGAGCTCTCGCAGGTACACACACACGGAGCGAGCTCTCGCAGGTACACACACACGGAGAGAGCTCTCTCTCGCAGGTACACACACACGGAGAGAGCTCTCTCTCGCAGGTACACACACACGGAGAGAGCTCTCTCTCGCAGGTACACACACACGGAGAGAGAGCTTGTGATTCCAGGTGTATGCTACTCCCACTGTCGCTAGGTCATCATCACTCTCCCATTGGGTACTGTCATTACATCATCAATCGTCTTATCATATGCATCTCTCATTGACTCCTCTACTGCCACACCACTGTCTGATTTGGCTCCTGTCTGACTGTCATTAGGTGATCTCGTCGCGGGGCGGCCGCTTCCTGGAGGCTCCTGTGGCTGGGAGCCAGCAGGTCTCTAACGAGGGCATGCTGGTCATCCTAGCGGCCGGAGACAGGACGGTCTATGAAGACTGCAGCTCCTGTTTCCAGGCCATGGGCAAGACCTCATTCTTCCTAGGTAGATGGTTTGAGTTTTACGAGTGTCTTATCCCAGGGTTATCCAATTTCCTGTGTGTTATCAGGTGAAGCAGGCTAACGTGTGTGTGTTATCAGGTGAGGTGGGTAACGTGTGTGTGTTATCAGGTGAAGCAGGCTAACGTGTGTGTGTTATCAGGTGAGGTGGGTAACGTGTGTGTGTTATCAGGTGAAGCAGGCTAACGTGTGTGTGTGTTATCAGGTGAAGCAGGCTAACGTGTGTGTGTGTTATCAGGTGAAGCAGGCTAACGTGTGTGTGTTATCAGGTGAGGTGGGTAACGTGTGTGTGTTATCAGGTGAAGCAGGCTAACGTGTGTGTGTGTTATCAGGTGAAGCAGGCTAACGTGTGTGTGTGTTATCAGGTGAAACAGGCTAACGTGTGTGTGTTATCAGGTGAAGCAGGCTAACGTGTGTGTGTGTGTGTGTTATCAGGTGAAGCAGGCTAACGTGTGTGTGTGTTATCAGGTGAAGCAGGCTAACGTGTGTGTATTATCAGGTGAAGCAGGCTAACGTGTGTGTGTGTTATCAGGTGAAGCAGACTAACGTGTGTGTGTGTGTTATCAGGTGAAGCAGGCTAACGTGTGTGTGTGTGTATGTTATCAGGTGAAGCAGGCTAACGTGTGTGTGTGTTATCAGGTGAAGCAGGCTAACGTGTGTGTTATCAGGTGAAGCAGGCTAACGTGTGTGTGTGTTATCAGGTGAAGCAGGCTAACGTGTGTGTATTATCAGGTGAGGTGGGTAACGTGTGTGTGTATGTTATCAGGTGAAGCAGGCTAACGTGTGTGTGTGTGTTATCAGGTGAAGCAGGCTAACGTGTGTGTGTGTGTTATCAGGTGAAGCAGGCTAACGTGTGTGTGTGTGTTATCAGGTGAAGCAGGCTAACGTGTGTGTGTTATCAGGTGAAGCAGGCTAACGTGTGTGTGTTATCAGGTGAAGCAGGCTAACGTGTGTGTGTGTGTTATCAGGTGAAGCAGGCTAACGTGTGTGTGTGTGTTATCAGGTGAGGCAGGCTAACGTGTGTGTGTGTTATCAGGTGAGGTGGGTAACGTGTGTGTGTGTTATCAGGTGAAGCAGGCTAACGTGTGTGTGTGTGTTATCAGGTGAGGTGGGTAACGTGTGTGTGTGTTATCAGGTGAAGCGGCTAACGTGTGTGTGTGTGTTATCAGGTGAAGCAGGCTAACGTGTGTGTGTGTTATCAGGTGAAGCAGGCTAACGTGTGTGTGTGTTATCAGGTGAAGCAGGCTAACGTGTGTGTGTGTGTTATCAGGTGAAGCAGGCTAACGTGTGTGTGTGTTATCAGGTGAAGCAGACTAACGTGTGTGTGTGTGTGTTATCAGGTGAAGCAGGCTAACGTGTGTGTGTGTGTGTTATCAGGTGAAGCAGGCTAACGTGTGTGTGTTATCAGGTGAAGCAGGCTAACGTGTGTGTGTGTTATCAGGTGAAGCAGGCTAACGTGTGTGTATTATCAGGTGAAGCAGGCTAACGTGTGTGTGTGTTATCAGGTGAAGCAGACTAACGTGTGTGTGTGTGTTATCAGGTGAAGCAGGCTAACGTGTGTGTGTGTATGTTATCAGGTGAAGCAGGCTAACGTGTGTGTGTGTTATCAGGTGAAGCAGGCTAACGTGTGTGTGTGTTATCAGGTGAAGCAGGCTAACGTGTGTGTATTATCAGGTGAGGTGGGTAACGTGTGTGTGTATGTTATCAGGTGAAGCAGGCTAACGTGTGTGTGTTATCAGGTGAAGCAGGCTAACGTGTGTGTGTGTGTTATCAGGTGAAGCAGGCTAACGTGTGTGTGTGTGTTATCAGGTGAAGCAGGCTAACGTGTGTGTATGTGTTATCAGGTGAAGCAGGCTAACGTGTGTGTGTTATCAGGTGAAGCAGGCTAACGTGTGTGTGTGTTATCAGGTGAAGCAGGCTAACGTGTGTGTGTGTGTTATCAGGTGAAGCAGGCTAACGTGTGTGTGTGTGTGTTATCAGGTGAGGCAGGCTAACGTGTGTGTGTGTTATCAGGTGAGGTGGGTAACGTGTGTGTGTGTTATCAGGTGAAGCAGGCTAACGTGTGTGTGTGTGTTATCAGGTGAGGTGGGTAACGTGTGTGTGTGTTATCAGGTGAAGCAGGCTAACGTGTGTGTGTGTGTGTTATCAGGTGAAGCAGGCTAACGTGTGTGTGTGTGTGTTATCAGGTGAAGCAGGCTAACGTGTGTGTGTGTGTTATCAGGTGAGGTGGGTAACGTGTGTGTGTGTGTTATCAGGTGAGGTGGGTAACGTGTGTGTGTGTTATCAGGTGAAGCAGGCTAACGTGTGTGTGTGTTATCAGGTGAAGCAGGCTAACGTGTGTGTGTGTTATCAGGTGAAGCAGGCTAACGTGTGTGTGTGTGTGTTATCAGGTGAAGCAGGCTAACGTGTGTGTGTGTGTGTTATCAGGTGAAGCAGGCTAACGTGTGTGTGTGTGTTATCAGGTGAAGCAGGCTAACGTGTGTGTGTGTGTTATCAGGTGAAGCAGGCTAACGTGTGTGTGTGTTATCAGGTGAAGCAGGCTAACGTGTGTGTGTGTGTTATCAGGTGAAGCAGGCTAACGTGTGTGTGTGTGTGTTATCAGGTGAGGCAGGGTAACGTGTGTGTGTGTTATCAGGTGAAGCAGGCTAACGTGTGTGTGTGTGTTATCAGGTGAAGCAGGCTAACGTGTGTGTGTGTTATCAGGTGAAGCAGGCTAACGTGTGTGTGTGTTATCAGGTGAAGCAGGCTAACGTGTGTGTGTGTTATCAGGTGAAGCAGGCTAACGTGTGTGTGTGTTATCAGGTGAAGCAGACTAACGTGTGTGTGTGTGTTATCAGGTGAAGCAGGCTAACGTGTGTGTGTGTGTGTTATCAGGTGAAGCAGGCTAACGTGTGTGTGTTATCAGGTGAAGCAGGCTAACGTGTGTGTGTGTTATCAGGTGAAGCAGGCTAACGTGTGTGTATTATCAGGTGAAGCAGGCTAACGTGTGTGTGTGTTATCAGGTGAAGCAGACTAACGTGTGTGTGTGTGTTATCAGGTGAAGCAGGCTAACGTGTGTGTGTGTATGTTATCAGGTGAAGCAGGCTAACGTGTGTGTGTGTTATCAGGTGAAGCAGGCTAACGTGTGTGTGTGTGTTATCAGGTGAAGCAGGCTAACGTGTGTGTGTGTTATCAGGTGAAGCAGGCTAACGTGTGTGTGTGTTATCAGGTGAAGCAGGCTAACGTGTGTGTGTGTGTGTTATCAGGTGAAGCAGGCTAACGTGTGTGTGTGTGTGTTATCAGGTGAAGCAGGCTAACGTGTGTGTATGTGTTATCAGGTGAAGCAGGCTAACGTGTGTGTGTTATCAGGTGAAGCAGGCTAACGTGTGTGTGTGTGTTATCAGGTGAAGCAGGCTAACGTGTGTGTGTGTGTGTTATCAGGTGAAGCAGGCTAACGTGTGTGTGTGTGTGTTATCAGGTGAGGCAGGCTAACGTGTGTGTGTGTTATCAGGTGAGGCAGGGTAACGTGTGTGTGTGTTATCAGGTGAAGCAGGCTAACGTGTGTGTGTGTGTTATCAGGTGAGGTGGGTAACTTGTGTGTGTGTTATCAGGTGAAGCGGCTAACGTGTGTGTGTGTGTTATCAGGTGAAGCAGGCTAACGTGTGTGTGTGTTATCAGGTGAAGCAGGCTAACGTGTGTGTGTGTGTGTTATCAGGTGAAGCAGGCTAACGTGTGTGTGTGTGTGTGTTATCAGGTGAAGCAGGCTAACGTGTGTGTGTGTTATCAGGTGAAGCAGGCTAACGTGTGTGTGTGTTATCAGGTGAAGCAGGCTAACGTGTGTGTATTATCAGGTGAAGCAGGCTAACGTGTGTGTGTGTTATCAGGTGAAGCAGGCTAACGTGTGTGTGTGTGTGTTATCAGGTGAAGCAGGCTAACGTGTGTGTGTGTGTTATCAGGTGAAGCAGGCTAACGTGTGTGTGTGTGTTATCAGGTGAAGCAGGCTAACGTGTGTGTGTGTGTTATCAGGTGAAGCAGGCTAACGTGTGTGTGTGTGTTATCAGGTGAAGCAGGCTAACGTGTGTGTGTGTTATCAGGTGAAGCAGGCTAACGTGTGTGTGTGTTATCAGGTGAAGCAGGCTAACGTGTGTGTGTGTGTTATCAGGTGAGGTGGGTAACGTGTGTGTGTGTTATCAGGTGAAGCAGGCTAACGTGTGTGTGTGTGTTATCAGGTGAAGCAGGCTAACGTGTGTGTGTGTGTTATCAGGTGAAGCAGGCTAACGTGTGTGTGTGTGTGTTATCAGGTGAAGCAGGCTAACGTGTGTGTGTGTGTGTTATCAGGTGAAGCAGGCTAACGTGTGTGTGTGTGTTATCAGGTGAAGCAGGCTAACGTGTGTGTGTGTGTTATCAGGTGAAGCAGGCTAACGTGTGTGTGTGTGTTATCAGGTGAAGCAGGCTAACGTGTGTGTGTGTTATCAGGTGAAGCAGGCTAACGTGTGTGTGTGTTATCAGGTGAAGCAGGCTAACGTGTGTGTGTGTGTTATCAGGTGAAGCAGGCTAACGTGTGTGTGTGTGTTATCAGGTGAAGCAGGCTAACGTGTGTGTGTGTGTGTTATCAGGTGAGGCAGGGTAACGTGTGTGTGTGTTATCAGGTGAAGCAGGCTAACGTGTGTGTGTGTGTTATCAGGTGAAGCAGGCTAACGTGTGTGTGTGTTATCAGGTGAAGCAGGCTAACGTGTGTGTGTGTTATCAGGTGAAGCAGGCTAACGTGTGTGTGTGTTATCAGGTGAAGCAGACTAACGTGTGTGTGTGTGTTATCAGGTGAAGCAGGCTAACGTGTGTGTGTATGTTATCAGGTGAAGCAGGCTAACGTGTGTGTGTGTTATCAGGTGAAGCAGGCTAACGTGTGTGTGTGTTATCAGGTGAAGCAGGCTAACGTGTGTGTGTGTTATCAGGTGAAGCAGGCTAACGTGTGTGTGTTATCAGGTGAAGCAGGCTAACGTGTGTGTGTGTGTGTTATCAGGTGAAGCAGGCTAACGTGTGTGTGTGTGTGTTATCAGGTGAAGCAGGCTAACGTGTGTGTGTGTGTGTTATCAGGTGAAGCAGGCTAACGTGTGTGTATGTGTTATCAGGTGAAGCAGGCTAACGTGTGTGTGTTATCAGGTGAAGCAGGCTAACGTGTGTGTGTGTGTTATCAGGTGAAGCAGGCTAACGTGTGTGTGTGTGTTATCAGGTGAAGCAGGCTAACGTGTGTGTGTGTGTGTTATCAGGTGAGGCAGGCTAACGTGTGTGTGTGTTATCAGGTGAGGTGGGTAACGTGTGTGTGTGTTATCAGGTGAAGCAGGCTAACGTGTGTGTGTGTGTTATCAGGTGAGGTGGGTAACGTGTGTGTGTGTTATCAGGTGAAGCAGGCTAACGTGTGTGTGTGTGTGTTATCAGGTGAAGCAGGCTAACGTGTGTGTATGTGTTATCAGGTGAAGCAGGCTAACGTGTGTGTGTTATCAGGTGAAGCAGGCTAACGTGTGTGTGTGTGTGTTATCAGGTGAAGCAGGCTAACGTGTGTGTGTGTGTGTTATCAGGTGAAGCAGGCTAACGTGTGTGTGTGTGTGTTATCAGGTGAGGCAGGCTAACGTGTGTGTGTGTTATCAGGTGAGGTGGGTAACGTGTGTGTGTGTTATCAGGTGAAGCAGGCTAACGTGTGTGTGTGTGTTATCAGGTGAGGTGGGTAACTTGTGTGTGTGTTATCAGGTGAAGCGGCTAACGTGTGTGTGTGTGTTATCAGGTGAAGCAGGCTAACGTGTGTGTGTGTTATCAGGTGAAGCAGGCTAACGTGTGTGTGTGTGTTATCAGGTGAAGCAGGCTAACGTGTGTGTGTGTGTGTGTTATCAGGTGAAGCAGGCTAACGTGTGTGTGTGTGTTATCAGGTGAAGCAGGCTAACGTGTGTGTGTGTGTTATCAGGTGAAGCAGGCTAACGTGTGTGTGTGTTATCAGGTGAAGCAGGCTAACGTGTGTGTGTTATCAGGTGAAGCAGGCTAACGTGTGTGTGTTATCAGGTGAAGCAGGCTAACGTGTGTGTGTGTGTTATCAGGTGAAGCAGGCTAACGTGTGTGTGTGTGTTATCAGGTGAAGCAGGCTAACGTGTGTGTGTGTGTTATCAGGTGAAGCAGGCTAACGTGTGTGTGTGTGTTATCAGGTGAAGCAGGCTAACGTGTGTGTGTGTGTTATCAGGTGAAGCAGGCTAACGTGTGTGTGTGTGTTATCAGGTGAAGCAGGCTAACGTGTGTGTGTGTGTTATCAGGTGAAGCAGGCTAACGTGTGTGTGTGTTATCAGGTGAAGCAGGCTAACGTGTGTGTGTGTTATCAGGTGAAGCAGGCTAACGTGTGTGTGTGTGTTATCAGGTGAAGCAGGCTAACGTGTGTGTGTGTGTTATCAGGCGAAGCAGGCTAACGTGTGTGTGTGTGTTATCAGGCGAAGCAGGCTAACGTGTGTGTGTGTTATCAGGCGAAGCAGGCTAACGTGTGTGTGTGTTATCAGGCGAAGCAGGCTAACGTGTGTGTGTTATCAGGTGAAGCAGGCTAACGTGTGTGTGTGTGTGTGTGTTATCAGGTGAAGCAGGCTAACGTGTCTGTGTGTGTTATCAGGTGAGGTGGGAAACGCAGCGAGGATGATGCTGATCCTCAACATGGTACAGGGAAGCTTCATGGCAACCATCGCCGAGGGGCTGACCCTAGCCCAGGCCACAGGCCAATCACAGCATACCTTCCTGGACATCCTGTCTCAGGGTCAGATGGCCAGCACCTTCGTGGACCAAAAATGCCAGAGTGAGTCGGAGACTAAAGGCACTGTCTTCCAGATGGCACCCTATTCCCTGGATAGTGCACTACTTTAGACCAGGGCCCTATTCCCTGGATAGTGCACTACTTTAGACCAGGGCCCTATTCCCTATACAGCTCACTACTTTAGACCAGGGCCCTATTCCCTGGATAGTGCACTACTTTAGACCAGGGCCCTATTCCCTGGATAGTGCACTACTTTAGACCAGGGCCCTATTCCCTGGATAGTGCACTACTTTAGACCAGAGCCCTATTCCCTGGATAGTGCACTACTTTAGACCAGAGCCCTATTCCCTATATAGGGCACTGCTTTAGACCAGAGCCCTATTCCCTGGATAGTGCACTACTTTAGACCAGAGCCCTATTCCCTATATAGGGCACTGCTTTAGACCAGAGCCCTATTCCCTATATAGTGCACTACTTTAGACCAGAGCCCTATTCCCTATATAGTGCACTGCTTTAGACCAGAGCCCTATTCCCTATATAGTGCACTACTTTAGACCAGGGCCCTATTCCCTATATAGTGCACTACTTTAGACCAGGGCCCTATTCCCTATATAGTCCACTACTTTAGACCAGAGCCCTATTCCCTATATAGTGCACTACTATTGACCAGAGCCCTATTCCCTATACAGCTCACTACTTTAGACCAGAGCCCTATTCCCTATATAGCTCACTACTTTAGACCAGAGCCCTATTCCCTATATAGCGCACTACTTTAGACCAGGGCCCTATTCCCTATATAGTGCACTACTTTAGACCAGGGTCCTATTCCCTGGATAGTGCACTACTTTAGACCAGGGCCCTATTCCCTATATAGTGCACTACTTTAGACCAGGGCCCTATTCCCTATATAGTGCACTACTTTAGACCAGGGTCCTATTCCCTATATAGTGCACTGCTTTAGAACAGGGGAAAATTGGAAACTCGGAATTCAACACTTGCACAAGCAACGTGCTCGAGGTGTCACTACAGACCCTGGTTCAATCCCGGGCTGTATCACAACCGGCCGTGATCGGGAGTCCCATAGGGTGGCGCACAATTGGCCCAGCTTCGTCTGGGTTAGGGGAGGGGTCATTGAAAAATAAAACTTTGTTCTTAAGTGACTTGCCTAGTTCAAAAACGTGTCCTATTTGGGGCCAGTGTTTCCCCTGAAAGATTCAGTCGTTTAGTGAAAGATGTCCCCTTATTGAGTATTACAGAAGTTCCCCTGATCGTCACATGTTGTAATACCTCATGTATGATTTAAACTATTCAACATGGTTCATTTGTTTCATTACATCTCCACTGGTAATGATGAGGTCTTCCCCCCCCCCCGGATCTCTCCAGATATCCTACAGGGAAACTTCAAACCAGACTACTATTTGAAACACATTCAGAAGGATCTGAGGCTAGCCATCTCCATGGGCGACACAGCCAATCACCCGACTCCTATGGCTGCAGCAGCCAATGAGGTAAGACGTTGTTGGATTGACACACACAAAATGGCCGCCGATGAGATTCCAAATGGCATTGGGGGTAGATCTTAGGTGCTGACCGGACACGTTGCGTGTGCGAGCGTCGCAAGATACATTTTGAAATCCATGTTATTCAATTATTGCACCCACACTGCTCGCGTCAACGAGCGTCTGCTATGCCAAGGGCTAACACCGAACCCAAACCGGCTGCGCCCGTGCGCCAGCGTGCAAACATTTAATTTGTCCCCCCCCACACCAAACACGATCACAACATGCAGGTTAAAATTTCAAAACAAACTCTGAACCAATGACATTAATTTGGGAACAGGTTGAAAAGCATTAAACATGTCTGGCAATTTAGCTAGGTAGCTTGCTGTTGCTAGCTAATTTGTCCTGGGATATAAGCATTGAGTTGTTATTTTACCTGAAATGCACAAGGTCCTCTACCCCGACAATTAATTTACACATAAAACGACCAACCGAATCGTTTCTAGTCATCTCTCCTCCCAAATGTCCACATACACATAGACATTATACCCATGTTGTTCACCTGCATAACATATGGCAACATTACTAACTGATATATAATAACCTGTCGCTGTGGGAACACGGGTCCCTGACCTGTCGCTGTGGGAACGCGGGTCCCTGACCTGTCGCTGTGGGAACGCGGGTCCCTGACCTGTCGCTGTGGGAACGCGGGTCCCTGACCTGTCGCTGTGGGAACGCGGGTCCCTGACCTGTCGCTGTGGGAACGCGGGTCCCTGACCTGTCGCTGTGGGAACGCGGGTCCCTGACCTGTCGCTGTGGGAACGCGGGTCCCTGACCTGTCGCTGTGGGAACATCGGAGTGTCAGGGATCCAGTACTTCTGGTATTGATTCTCTGTTCACTCTTTGGGGGCGTACAGACGCCGTGAGGTGGGGGCGTACAGACGCCGTGAGGTGGGGGCGTACAGACGCCGTGAGGTGGGGGCGTACAGACGCCGTGAGGTGGGGACGTACAGACGCCGTGACGTACAGGCGCCGGGGGGGTGGGGGCGTACAGGCGCCGTGAGGTGGGGACCCGCGTTCCCACAGCGACAGGTCAGGGACCCGCGTTCCCACAGCGACAGGTCAGGGACCCGCGTTCCCACAGGCGCCGGGGGGGTGGGGGCGTACAGGCGCCGGGGGGGGGGGGCGTACAGGCGCCGGGGGTGGCGGCGTACAGGCGCCGGGGTAGGTGGGGGCGTACAGGCGCCGTGAGGTGGGGGCGTACAGGCGCCGGGGGGGTGGGGGCGTACAGGCGCCGGGGGGGTGGGGGCGTACAGGCGCCGTGAGGTGGGGGCTTACAGGCGCCGTGAGGTGGGGGCGTACAGGCGCCGGGGGGGTGGGGGCGTACAGGCGCCGGGGGACACGAAGCCCCTGGGACTCAGACACTGATTGAAACCTCATATTTACCAGAGCAGCATCAGACCCTGCTACAAGACCATCTGATGTTTTCTCATCCAGTGAGATTTGGTTTCTTCTGGAACACCTCTCCTATTCTTTGGACCAAATTCTGTTTCCGTGAACAATAAAGTTGTATGTTTTGTCTCACTTTATGACAACGACAACGTTACTTCTTTATACATATTAACCATGTTTTTCTCTCTGTCTGTAGGTCTACAAGAGGGCTAAAGCGCTGGACCAGTCAGACAACGACATGTCAGCTGTCTACAGAGCCTACATTCACTAAACCTCCTGAAGAACCTCTCCCCCCGACCCGTCCCCTCCTCCCCCCCTGTCCTCCTCCCCCCTGTCCTCCTCTCCCCCCTGTCCTCCTCTCCCCCCTGTCCTCCTCCCCCCCTGTCCTCCCCCCCTGTCCTCCTCTCCCCCCTGTCCTCCTCCCCCCCTGTCCTCCTCCCCCCTGTCCTCCTCCCCCCCTGTCCTCCTCCCCCCCTGTCCTCCTCTCCCCCTGTCCTCCTCTCCTCTGGACCCCTCCTCTCCCCCTGTCCTCCTCTCCCCCCTGTCCTCCCTCTCCCCCTGTCCTCCTCTCCCCCTGTCCTCCTCTCCCCCTGTCCTCCTCTCCCCCTGTCCCCCTACCCCCCTCCTCTCCTCTCCTCCTGTCCTCCTCTCCCCCTGTCCTCCTCTCCCCCTGTCCTCCTCTCCCCCTGTCCTCCTCTCCCCCTGTCCTCCTCTCTCCCCTTCTGTCCTCTCCCCCTGTCCCCTCCTCTCCTCCTCTCCCCCTGTCCTCCTGTCCTCTCCTCGCCTCCTCTCCTCTGGACCACACTTATCTTTTTATACATTTTTATTCCCGTTTGATTCATTCTTTTTGCCACCAGAGATATTGGGGTACTTCCCAAATACCATCCTATTTCCTACATAGTACACTACTTTTGACCAGGGTCCACGATTTCCTTGTGAATGAAGCTGAATACCCAAGTCTGCAGAATCAGGGCCCATAGGGCTCAGGTCAGAAGTAGTGCACTTCACGGGAAATAGTATGTCATCTGGGAGGCAGCTATTCCTTTCCCGGTAACGTGATGGGAACCTCTAACTAGTCCACCTGGAACATTGCACTGACTGAGGGTTCTAATAATGCTAGAAGAATGGTCCACAGAAGGTAGCTTCCCCCCTTCCACACATCTTTGCGTTTTGTTGTCGATGGTGTTGGTCAAGTTTCTGATGGTGAAGCACTGCAGGGTGTAGGGGAACAGATTTTGGGATGCGGCCCCCATTGCTGACCCTCGGTAAGATGTTCACTAGTGATTTGGAAGGCGACACATTGCCTGTTTTGCTGTCGGGTGGGTTTTGAAGCTGCACGGGCCATGGATTAATTTATCACTCTCTTTATCACATCTTTCTTTACATTTTATTTAATTCTGTGTGTGAAAATGTCGTCTTTAATTAGAATGTCCAGAATTTCATCTAAACGTATAAAGCTGTTGATATTATCTTTTAAAAGGAGGGTCGAGGCTTGATGAGCACCAAGAGGAATAATGCCACTGCATTGCCTTAATATTGGAACCATTTGAAATCTTCTGACATGTATTTATTTATTTTTAGACGCTCTAGAGCTCCTCTCTTCTACTTCTCTTTTGGTGCAGTTTGGCCTGGAGTTGTTTCCGTAGTTGTCTGAATCGGAACAGTGTTTTGTTTTTGTTGTGTTATTGCCTGTTAGAGAACCTGCCCCCTTAAGGTTATATTAATTAAGGTTATTCTGATGCCTTGTAATACAGTAATGACCTCATCCTTCTTCTAACCGAGATTCATCCCAAATGGCACCCTACTCCAGTTATAGTGAACTACTTTAGACCAGAGCTCTGGTCCAAGGTAGTGCTCTAGATAGGGAATAGGATTCTATTTGGGATGAATCCCAGGACATTAAGGTGATGGTGTTTAAACCCATGCAGTGGTCTTAACATTAGTAACGACAGGCAAGTTGATCACTTTTTATTGTACATGTATGTTTAGGAACCACGTTGCTTAGCGACCTGTTTTTATTGTACATGTATGTTTAGGAACCACGTTGCTTAGCGACCTGTTTTTATTGTACATGTATGTTTAGGAACCACGTTGCTTAGTGACCTGTTTTTATTGTACATGTATGTTTAGGAACCACGTTGCTTAGCGACCTGTTTGTATTTTAACATGACTATAGATCGCTTGGCTTGATGACTTTGGGTGATTGCTCCTCAACAGTGTTCCCCCTTTGCAGTGGGGGGATAGATTTAGCCTGGGTCCCAGTCTGTTTGTGCCGTCATACCAACTCCTTGTCACTCACTGTCGTATCAAACATGTTGGGCTTGACAAGTACAGCAAGGAAGTTGGCCAAGACCACAAACAGATCTGGGATCAGACTAAGGAGGAAAGATGTATTTATTACCAGATCAATCACCATATAGGAAACAGTCTTAACTACAGAATGTGAATTTCAGTTGACTCATAACCACTCCCTGAGATTCAAGGCCCAAACTATAACCTTTTACGTTCTCCTAAAAGGAATACCTGACAGGGTCGTGAGAAGAAAGGCAATTGTTACCTGAATGGCAGTGAGGGGAGTTTAGGCCACGTGAAACAAAACAATTTACTTTAAAGAGAATTAGTCACCATCGAAAGACCTCGTACCCTGCTTGAGGTGGGTTATTGTCCTGGCAAAATAAAATATTGCCCACTTTCAATAATGATTTTTATCCCTTTTCTGTTTTAGTTCATTTTGATTTGAAAAAATGTGAAACTATTCAACTCTTGAACATGTATAACATTAGATTTAGGTTAAATATAATTTTCACTTCGCATTGTCTTGATCCATTTTGTAGAAGTAGATTTTTCCTTTCTTGCCAAACAAGATGTAAATTAAGTTTTAGGTTTTAATTTGTTTAAAACACGGAAATAGTTTATAAAGATTTAAGGAGTATGTTTTTAGTAGGAAACATTCTAACAAATGACTTGTAAATAGCCCATCTTGGTTGAGTGGAGGCTTTATAAATAAAGGGTCATATAAAATACTTCTGGTTAGACTCCTCTACTGACTGTCAAATCATCTGATGTGTTCCAAATGGCATCATATTCCCTATATAGTGACCCTGAAATAAAGTAGTGCACTACTCTATGGTCCGCGGACTAATGTAGTACACTACCTTATGGACCCTGATCTAAAGTAGTGTATTACCCTATGGTCCGTGGTCTAAAGTAGTGCACTACCTTATGGACCCTGGAATAAAGTAGTGCACTACATAGGGAATAGGGTACTATATGAAACACTGTCTCATTAATACTGTAGATTGTTCTGTTCAGTGTTTGCTGTTTTAAATTAATCTCGTGTAAACATTGTCTTTGTGGCTTATACAGGTGATGTTGAAATGACTGTTGGGCCCTTTTTTTTGTGCAGGGCCAGGCAGGGACGGTGAAACTGTATGGATTTGGGATATTTATGTGAAACATCAAGGCTTTTTGTGCAGTTTATTAAATCCTCTCCTGATTTAAATTGTGTTATCATGAAACTCTCACGCACGCGCGCACACACAGTAGTGAACATCTTTTTTTCACAAGAGAACACAGATCTAATTCAGTTGATATAGATTGCAATCGGTACTTGATTTAACAGTACTGATGTGTTTTGAGGTCGACCGAGGGAGAAAGCTTAGGGGCCTGCTGCCTTTCACTGAGGTATAGTAAACTGCCTGCTCCAACCACTCTCTTTTCCGCTTTCCTTGGCCGCTGCGGAAAATGCTTTAATGTGACGCAAACCGGAAGTGCATTCCCAAAGAAGGGATTAGGGGGCGGGGCCAAGATTAATTGTTAATGTGTGACTAAACTATCTTGCTGAACGTAAACACAACCCTAGAAGAAGACGGGTTGAAGACCTTCTGGTTTACATACGTGGTGGACCAGTCTGCCTGCGGGAATGCTCAATCCTCAAAGATCTTTATCTGAACTACCAAAGATGTCGGGTCCAAGCCAAGCCGAGAGGGCTGTTTTGGTAAGCAAAACTGGAAGGTTCGGGATCATGACAAGCTAGCTAACAACATAAATGGGTTAACCTTGGCTCGCTAGTTATTCACCGACGTCTAGCTAGCTATTTATCTTAGCCAACTATTGATTGTTATTATGAGTGTATATTTTCTCTTGCGTGATTTAAAAGGGACATTAAGGACACCTGCTGTGTCCATGACATAGACTGACCAGGTGAAAGCTATGACCTCTTGTCACTTGTTAAATCCTCTTCAACCGGTGTCGACGAAGGGGATGACTGAGACCGGTTAATAAGGACTTTTTCGACTTGAGAGATGGATGGTGTATGTGTGCCATAGGTGCCTGGTGCACCGGTTTGAGTCAATAACTGCAAAGCTGCTGGGTGTTTCCTGTGTGTATCAAGAATGATCCACCACCCAAAGGACATCCAGCCAACTGGACACAACTGTGGGAAGCATTGGAGTCAACATGGGAGTCAGCATCCCTGTACGACTCAATATTAGGAAGGCGTCCTTAATGTTTTGTACACTCAATGCCGTAGCGCCTGACAGTGCCAAGAATAAAACTGCTCTGCTGCCTTGCGTCGGCAAGATCTGTTCTGCTGGTTGTCAATGACAACGTGATGTACAGTATGATCCAAGTTCTCATAATAGTCACGTTGAATGATTGTCACATTTACAGCCCTCGATGGGTGAGGTCACTGCTGCCCTGCCAACCCCATATATCTAGCCTTCTGTACACAGATCGACCTATAGATCCATGGGTGTCAAGCGTCACATTCAGTCCTCAAGGGTGGGCTTCATCCAAGAACTCCCCAGTGAGAGAAGATATATGCAGGGCTTTCTATATAGCTGGCTAGTATACAGAAGCAGGTCTCTTAAAGGTACTGGTATGTATGCAGATACACAGGCACAAGAGCAACATGTCTCTGTTGCTTCCTGTCAGATGACATTTCTACCATAGCGTTAGAATGATTCACTCTAATTCTATGATTCCTGCATTCAGGGAAGTAGAACCACAGCGTTCTCAGAACACCAGTGGAATTCTAATTGGAACCACGATAATGTAATCATTCTAGAACAGAATAAGCCTATCTACCCTTATCTCTGCTGACCACCACAATAACTATCTTGTTTGTCTCCTCTCTCTCTCTCTTTCACCCCACCCCTCTCTTGTTCTCTCGCTCCCTCCCTCCCTTCCCCTCAGGAGGAGGAGTTTAACTGGTTGCTGAAAGAGGAGGTCCATGCTGTTTTGAAGCAGCTCCAGGATATACTGAAGGTAAATATTAGCTCTGGGGTGAAGTTTCTCTTTTGTACAGATCTAAGATCAGCTTCCTCTCTCCCTATCCTCACCTTACCGTTAGTGGGAGAAAATCCCAAACTGATCCACGATCAGCGTCTACAGTTGTGGCCAAAAGTTTTGAGAATGACACAAATATTAATTTTCACAAAGTCTGCTGCCTCAGTTTGTATGATGGCAAGTTGCATATACTCCAGAATATTATGAAGAGTGATCAGATGAATTGCAATTAATTGCAAACTCCCTATTTGTCATGCAAATGAACTGAATCCCCCAAAAACATTTCCACTGCATTTCAGCCCTGCCACAAAAGGACCAGCTGACATCATGTCAGTGATTCTCTTGTTAACACAGGTGTGAGTGTTGATGAGGACAAGGCTGGAGATCACTCTGTCATGCAGATTGAGTTTGAATAACAGACTGGAAGCTTCAAAAGGAGGGTGGTGCTTGGAATCATTGTTCTTCCTCTGTCATCCATGGTTACCTGCAAGGAAACATGTGCCATCATCATTGATTTGCACAAAATGGACTTCACAGGCAAGGATATTGCTGCCAGTAAAATTGCACTTAAATCAACCATTTATCAGATCATCAAGAACTTCAAGGAGAGCGGTTCAATTGTTGTGAAGAAGACTTCAGGGCGCCCAAGAAAGTGCAGCAAGCGCCAGGACCGTCTCCTAAAGTTTATTCAGCTGTGGGATCGGGCACCACCAGTACAGAGCTTGCTCAGGAATGGCAGCAGGCAGGTGTGAGTGCATCTGCACGCACAGTGAGGCAAAGACTTTTGGAGGATGGCCTTGTGTCAAGAAGGGCAGCAAAGAAGCCACTTCTCTCCAGGGACAGACTGATATTCTGCAAAAGGTACAGGGATTGGACTGCTGAGGACTGGGGTAAAGACATTTTCTCTGATGAATCCCCTTTCTGATTGTTTGGGGCATCTGGAAAAAAGCTTGTCCAGAGAAGACAAGGTGAGCGCCACCATCAGTCCTGTGTCATGCCAACAGTAAAGCATCCTGAGACCATTCATGTGTGGGGTTGCTTCTCAGGCAAGGGACTGGGCTCACTCACAATTTTGCCTAAGAACACAGCCATGAATAAAGAATGGTACCAACACATCCTACGAGAGCGACTTCTCACAACCATCCAGGAACAGTTTGGAGGTGAACAATGCCTTTTCCAGCATGATGGAGCACCTTGCCATAACTAAGTGGCTCGGGAACAAAACATCAATATTTTGGGTCCATGGCCAGGAAACTCCCCAGACCTTAATCCCATTGAGAACTTGTGGTCAAGTGGCGGGTGGACAAACCAAAAACCCACAAATTCTGGCAAACTGCAAGCATTAATTATGCAAGAATGGGCTGCCATCAGTCAGGATGTGGCCCAGAAGTTAATTGACAGCATGCCAGGGTGAATTGCAGAGGTCTTGAAAAAGAAGGGTCAACACTGCAAATATTGACTCTTTGCATCAATCAACTTCATGCAATTGTCAATAAAAGCCTTTGACACTTATGAAATGCTTGTAATTATACTTCAGTATTCCATAGTAACATCTGACAAAAAATATCTAAAGTCACTGAAGCAGCAAACTTTGTGGAAATTAATATTTGTGTCATTCTCAAAACTTTTGGCCACGACTGTAGGATCAACCTCACCCAACAACTAAGTATTGGCTCCATGGGATCAAAGAGCTCCGACCACAACACTGTCACTGAGGTGTCTAAACACTGCTGAGTTGTCAATATTGGGTTGGACCTGGCTGTGGTCCACTGACCCCATAGCCATCGAGGAGGATCCTATAAGAGGAGATTATCATGACCTAAGGATAAACCATGTAGAACAAGTGCATTCCAAGACATTTTTAACTTTGGCTAGGTTGTTGGTGTAACTAAATTCTTCAAATGTTGTTTGGTTTAGGCGTACTGTTGTCAGAGTGGATTGCTATTTGTACTCGCGCTTCTCAAGACATGTTATTGAATTATTGATGGAGATATTTACAGTGCTGTAACTAGATTGTGTACAGGTTTACTATACTGAAGCAACATGCAGCAATTTCATTGATTTGACTGAGTTACAGTTCATATGAGGAAATCAGTCAAATGAAATATATTCATTAGGCCCTAATCTATGGCTTTCACATGACTGGGAATACAGATATGCATCTGTTGGTCACACATACCTTGCAAAAAAAAATGGGCCTCAGGATCTCGTCAGGGTATTTTTGTGCATTCAAATTACCATAGATTAAAATGCAGTTGTTTGTTGTCCGTAGCTTACGCCTGCCCATACCATAATAACCCCACTGTCACCATGGGGCACTCTGTTCACAACGTTGATATCAGCAACCCGCTCGCCCACACAACGCCATACACGTGGTCTGCGGTTGTGAGGCCGGTTGGACGCACTGCCAAATGCTCTAAAACGAGGTTGGAGGTGGCTTATAGTAGAGAAATGAACATTCACTTTTCTGGCAACATCTGGTGGACATTCCTGCAGTCAGCACGCCAATTGCACACTCCCTCAACTGGAGACATCTGTGGCATTGTGTTGTGTGACACAACTGCACATTTTAGTGGCCTTTTATTGTCCCCAGCACAAGGTGCACCTGTGTAATGGTTATGCTGTTTAATCAGCTTCTTGATATGCCACACCTGTCAGGTGGATGGATTGTCTTGGCAAAGGAGAAATGCTCACTATCAGGGATGTAAACAAGTTTGAGCACAATTTTAACTCAGCTCATGAGACATGGGACCAACACTTTACTTGTTCAGTGTAGATTGTGTTCTATATAACTCGATTGTGTACTATATACAGTGGGGCAAAAAAGTATTTAGTCAGCCACCAATTGTGCAAGTTCTCCCACTTAAAAATATGGCGAGGCCTGTAATTTTCATCATAGGTAGACTTACACTATGACAGACAAAATGAGGGGAAAAAATCCAGAAAATCACAATTTGCAAATAAATTCATGAAAAATCCTACAATGTGATTTTCTGGATTTTTTTTTTTCTTCTCATTTTGTCTGTCATAGTTGAAGTGTACCTATGATGAAAATTACAGGCCTCGCTCATATTTTTAAGTGGGAGAACTTGCACAATTGGTGGCTGACTAAATACTTTTTGCCCCACTGTAACTCGATTGTGTTCTATATAACTAGATTGTGTTCTGTATAACTAGATTGTGTTCTGTATAACTCGATTGTGTTCTGTATAACTCGATTGTGTTCTATATCACTCGATTGTGTTCTATATAACTCGATTGTGTTCTATATCACTCGATTGTGTTCTATATAACTCGATTGTGTTCTATGTTTATGTCACCAGGAGGCATCCAGGAGGTTCTCCATTCCCACCCCAGGACTGGAGAACCAACTGAAACAGGAGAACTTCATCCTGGGCAGCTCAACGTAAGACTTGGAGGGATTCATTCGTTGATTTGATTGGTTAATTGATCAGTTGGGTGATTTGATTGGTTGAGTTAGTGACTTCTGATTCTTTTATTAGCCATTTAAAAAAAACATAAAATGTGTCTCCTTGATTCATAGTCTGTTGTATTGCTATGTAAGACAGAAAACATGAATATTATGTAGATTATAAGAAACCCTGTCTAGTCCAGCCTAACGAAGACCTGTTGTTAACACATGACAGATTAGAAACGCATGTCGGATTATGGTCTTTACCTTTCCTTCTGGGGGCAACAGGTAGCCTAGTGGTTAGAGCAGGTAGCCTAGTGGTTAGAGCAGGTAGCCTAGTGGTTAGAGCAGGTAGCCTAGTGGTTAGAGCAGGTAGCCTAGTGGTTAGAGCAGGTAGCCTAGTGGTTAGAGCAGGTAGCCTAGTGGTTAGAGCAGGTAGCCTAGTGGTTAGAGCAGGTAGCCTAGTGGTTAGAGCAGGTAGCCTAGTGGTTAGAGCAGGTAGCCTAGTGGTTAGGCTGCCTTGTTGCACCTATTTAAAGTTTAGAAGCCAGTCCCAACGTGTGTGTGTGTGTGTGTGTGTGTGTGTGTGTGTGTGCTTCAGGTCCATGGCTGTACGTACTGTATGTGTCTTGGTGGAGGAAAAACTCCGTCTGTTAACAGTTTGTTATAGTGGAGGGCTTGTTTATACATTACACAGCCTTCTGTTTACAGACACCATCAACAACACGTTTCTAATCTGCCGGGACGTGAGTCTATGACAAGGTGACATTATGACAGGACTCAGGTCAACAGTAGTGTGTAGGGGACAGGGTTCTGTCTGGGACTTCCACAGTGTCATTATGACAGGACTCAGGTCAACAGTAGTGTGTAGGGGACAGGGTTCTGTCTGGGACTTCCACAGTGTCATTATGACAGGACTCAGGTCAACAGTAGTGTGTAGGGGACAGGGTTCTGTCTGGGACTTCCACAGAGTCATTATGACAGGACTCAGGTCAACAGTAGTGTGTAGGGGACAGGGTTCTGTCTGGGACTTCCACAGTGTCATTATGACAGGACTCAGGTCAACAGTAGTGTGTAGGGGACAGGGTTCTGTCTGGGACTTCCACAGTGTCGTTATGACAGGACTCAGGTCAACAGTAGTGTGTAGGGGACAGGGTTCTGTCTGGGACTTCCACAGTGTCATTATGACAGGACTCAGGTCAACAGTAGTGTGTAGGGGACAGGGTTCTGTCTGGGACTTCCACAGTGTCATTATGACAGGACTCAGGTCAACAGTAGTGTGTAGGGGACAGGGTTCTGTCTGGGACTTCCACAGTGTCATTATGACAGGACTCAGGTCAACAGTAGTGTGTAGGGGACAGGGTTCTGTCTGGGACTTCCACAGTGTCATTATGACAGGACTCAGGTCAACAGTAGTGTGTAGGGGACAGGGTTCTGTCTGGGACTTCCACAGTGTCGTTATGACAGGACTCAGGTCAACAGTAGTGTGTAGGGGACAGGGTTCTGTCTGGGACTTCCACAGTGTCATTATGACAGGACTCAGGTCAACAGTAGTGTGTAGGGGACAGGGTTCTGTCTGGGACTTCCACAGTGTCGTTATGACAGGACTCAGGTCAACAGTAGTGTGTAGGGGACAGGGTTCTGTATGGGACTTCCACAGTGTCGTTATGACAGGACTCAGGTCAACAGTAGTGTGTAGGGGACAGGGTTCTGTCTGGGACTTCCACAGTGTCGTTATGACAGGACTCAGGTCAACAGTAGTGTGTAGGGGACAGGGTTCTGTCTGGGACTTCCACAGTGTCGTTATGACAGGACTCAGGTCAACAGTAGTGTGTAGGGGACAGGGTTCTGTCTGGGACTTCCACAGTGTCATTATGACAGGACTCAGGTCAACAGTAGTGTGTAGGGGACAGGGTTCTGTCTGGGACTTCCACAGTGTCATTATGACAGGACTCAGGTCAACAGTAGTGTGTAGGGGACAGGGTTCTGTCTGGGACTTCCACAGTGTCGTCATGACAGGACTCAGGTCAACAGTAGTGTGTAGGGGACAGGGTTCTGTCTGGGACTTCCACAGTGTCGTTATGACAGGACTCAGGTCAACAGTAGTGTGTAGGGGACAGGGTTCTGTCTGGGACTTCCACAGTGGCGTTATGACAGTCTTGTGAGTCCTGCTGTCTTGTCTTCACAGCATGGACCAGGTGAAAGGAGTACTGACTCTACAGGGAGAAGCCCTGACTCAAGCTGTGAGTGTCTCCTTCCTCTGGTTCTAGACTGTTCTCTGTAAACATTCTCACCGGCAGTGTTTGACTGTGTTTTAGTAGAGAACATGTCACAATGTCAGGTTCTGTCTGTAATGTGTTTTAGTACAGAGAACATGTCACAATGTCAGGTTCTGTCTGTAATGTGTTTTAGTACAGAGAACATGTCACAATGTCAGGTTCTGTCTGTAATGTGTTTTAGTACAGAGAACATGTCACAATGTCAGGTTCTGTCTGTAATGTGTTTTAGTAGAGAACATGTCACAATGTCAGGTTCTGCCTGTAATGTGTTTTAGTACAGAGAACATGTCACAATGTCAGGTTCTGTCTGTAATGTGTTTTAGTACAGAGAACATGTCACAATGTCAGGTTCTGTCTGTAATGTGTTTTAGTACAGAGAACATGTCACAATGTCAGGTTCTGTCTGTAATGTGTTTTAGTAGAGAACATGTCACAATGTCAGGTTCTGTCTGTAATGTGTTTTAGTAGAGAACATGTCACAATGTCAGGTTCTGCCTGTAATGTGTTTTAGTACAGAGAACATGTCACAATGTCAGGTTCTGTCTGTAACGTGTTTTAGTAGAGAACATGTCACAATGTCAGGTTCTGTCTGTAATGTGTTTTAGTAGAGAACATGTCACAATGTCAGGTTCTGTCTGTAATGTGTTTTAGTACAGAGAACATGTCACAATGTCAGGTTCTGTCTGTAATGTGTTTTAGTAGAGAACATGTCACAATGTCAGGTTCTGTCTGTAATGTGTTTTAGTACAGAGAACATGTCACAATGTCAGGTTCTGTCTGTAATGTGTTTGATTGCTTTGTCTTGGAAGGACATCAATCTGAAAACTGCCAAAAGCAACCAAGTGATGCATTTCACATTCAGGGATGATAAGCACTGGAAATTACAACAGGTGAGTGTGTGTGTGTGTATGTGTGTGTGTGTGGTTTCAAGTTGTAATGTCATGTGCACAAGTACAGTGAAATGCCTTTGTTGCAACCTCTAAACCAAGAACCATCAACTAGATTCAGTCACAACTTTTTCTTGAGAGGATGGTCGGGAGTCAGAACAAAATAAAACCAATATTTATAGACTGCGAATTGACCGCAAGAAGCCTCAACAGATATAATATTAGACAAAAACCATTCATCATTTCAAACCTTGATTACATTTGGGGACTTGGCCCTGCGTCGGGTGCCGTCTTTCAGATGGGACGTTTAAAATGGGTGTCCTGACTCTCTGTGGTCATTCAAAATCCCATAGTAGGGGTGTACACCCTGGTGTCATGGCTAAATACCCAACCTGGCCACATTCCTAAATTCCTGTCTCTCCCTCAGATCTAACAATACTGACTCTGTCCTCGTCTCTCCCTCAGATCTAATAATACTGACTCTGTCTCTCCCTCAGATCTAATAATACTGACTCTGTCCTCGTCTCTCCCTCAGATCTAATAATACTGACTCGTCTCTCCCTCAGATCTAATAATACTGACTCTGTCTCTCCCTCAGATCTAATAATACTGACTCTGTCCCTGTCTCAGATCTAATAATACTGACTCTGTCCCTGTCTCAGATCTAATAATACTGACTCTGTCCCTGTCTCTCCCTCAGATCTAATAATACTGACTCTGTCCCTGTCTCTCCCTCAGATCTAATAATACTGACTCTGTCCCTGTCTCAGATCTAATAATACTGACTCTGTCCCTGTCTCTCCCTCAGATGTAATAATACTGACTCTGTCCCTGTCTCAGATCTAATAATACTGACTCTGTCCCTGTCTCAGATCTAACAATACTGACTCTGTCCCTGTCTCAGATCTAATAATACTGACTCTGTCCCTGTCTCTCCCTCAGATCTAACAATACTGACTCTGTCCCTGTCTCAGATCTAACAATACTGACTCTGTCCCTGTCTCAGATCTAATAATACTGACTCTGTCCCTGTCTCAGATCTAACAATACTGACTCTGTCCCTGTCTCAGATCTAATAATACTGACTCTGTCCCTGTCTCAGATCTAATAATACTGACTCTGTCCCTGTCTCTCCCTCAGATGTAATAATACTGACTCTGTCCCTGTCTCAGATCTAATAATACTGACTCTGTCCCTGTCTCAGATCTAACAATACTGACTCTGTCCCTGTCTCAGATCTAATAATACTGACTCTGTCCCTGTCTCAGATCTAATAATACTGACTCTGTCCCTGTCTCAGATCTAATAATACTGACTCTGTCCCTGTCTCAGATCTAATAATACTGACTCTGTCCCTGTCTCAGATCTAATAATACTGACTCTGTCCCTGTCTCTCCCTCAGATCTAATAATACTGACTCTGTCCTCGTCTCAGATCTAATAATACTGACTCTGTCTCTGTCTCAGATCTAATAATACTGACTCTGTCTCTGTCTCAGATCTAATAACACTGACTCTGTCTCTGTCTCAGATCTAATAACACTGACTCTGTCCCTGTCTCAGATCTAATAATACTGACTCTGTCCCCGTCTCAGATCTAATAATACTGACTCTGTCCCTGTCTCAGATCTAATAATACTGACTCTGTCCCTGTCTCAGATCTAATAATACTGACTCTGTCCCTGTCTCAGATCTAATAATACTGACTCTGTCCCCGTCTCAGATCTAATAATACTGACTCTGTCCCTGTCTCAGATCTAATAATACTGACTCTGTCCCTGTCTCAGATCTAATAATACTGACTCTGTCCCTGTCTCAGATCTAATAATACTGACTCTGTCCCTGTCTCAGATCTAATAATACTGACTCTGTCCCCGTCTCAGATCTAATAATACTGACTCTGTCCCTGTCTCAGATCTAATAATACTGACTCTGTCCCTGTCTCAGATCTAATAATACTGACTCTGTCCCTGTCTCAGATCTAATAATACTGACTCTGTCCCCGTCTCAGATCTAATAATACTGACTCTGTCCCTGTCTCAGATCTAATAATACTGACTCTGTCCCTGTCTCAGATCTAATAATACTGACTCTGTCCCTGTCTCTCCCTCAGATCTAATAATACTGACTCTGTCCCTGTCTCAGATCTAATAATACTGACTCTGTCCCTGTCTCAGATCTAATAATACTGACTCTGTCCCTGTCTCAGATCTAATAATACTGACTCTGTCCCTGTCTCAGATCTAATAATACTGACTCTGTCCCTGTCTCAGATCTAATAATACTGACTCTGTCCCTGTCTCAGATCTAATAATACTGACTCTGTCCCTGTCTCAGATCTAATAATACTGACTCTGTCCCCGTCTCTCCCTCAGATCTAATAACACTGACTCTGTCCCTGTCTCTCCCTCAGATCTAATAATACTGACTCTGTCCTCGTCTCAGATCTAATAACACTGACTCTGTCCTCGTCTCAGATCTAATAATACTGACTCTGTCCCTGTCTCAGATCTAATAATACTGACTCTGTCCCTGTCTCAGATCTAATAACACTGACTCTGTCCCTGTCTCTCCCTCAGATCTAATAATACTGACTCTGTCCTCGTCTCAGATCTAATAACACTGACTCTGTCCTCATCTCAGATCTAATAATACTGACTCTGTCCCTGTCTCTCCCTCAGATCTAATAATACTGACTCTGTCCTCGTCTCAGATCTAATAATACTGACTCTGTCCCTGTCTCAGATCTAATAATACTGACTCTGTCCCTGTCTCAGATCTAATAATACTGACTCTGTCCCTGTCTCAGATCTAATAATACTGACTCTGTCCCTGTCTCAGATCTAATAATACTGACTCTGTCCTCGTCTCAGATCTAATAATACTGACTCTGTCCCTGTCTCTCCCTCAGATCTAATAATACTGACTCTGTCCCTGTCTCAGATCTAATAATACTGACTCTGTCCTCGTCTCAGATCTAATAATACTGACTCTGTCCCTGTCTCTCCCTCAGATCTAATAATACTGACTCTGTCCCTGTCTCTCCCTCAGATCTAATAATACTGACTCTGTCCCTGTCTCAGATCTAATAATACTGACTCTGTCCCTGTCTCAGATCTAATAATACTGACTCTGTCCCTGTCTC
This sequence comes from Oncorhynchus masou masou, assembly GCF_036934945.1. Classification (NCBI taxonomy): domain Eukaryota; kingdom Metazoa; phylum Chordata; class Actinopteri; order Salmoniformes; family Salmonidae; genus Oncorhynchus; species Oncorhynchus masou. Next base: position 85,644 of record NW_027015901.1, on the reverse strand, counting down.
AGATCTAATAATACTGACTCTGTCCCTGTCTCAGATCTAATAATACTGACTCTGTCCTCGTCTCTCCCTCAGATCTAATAATACTGACTCTGTCCCCGTCTCTCCCTCAGATCTAATAATACTGACTCTGTCCCCGTCTCAGATCTAATAATACTGACTCTGTCCCTGTCTCAGATCTAATAATACTGACTCTGTCCCTGTCTCAGATCTAATAATACTGACTCTGTCCCTGTCTCAGATCTAATAATACTGACTCTGTCCTCGTCTCAGATCTAATAATACTGACTCTGTCCCTGTCTCTCCCTCAGATCTAATAATACTGACTCTGTCCCTGTCTCTCCCTCAGATCTAATAATACTGACTCTGTCCCTGTCTCAGATCTAATAATACTGACTCTGTCCCTGTCTCAGATCTAATAATACTGACTCTGTCCCTGTCTCAGATCTAATAATACTGACTCTGTCCCTGTCTCAGATCTAATAATACTGACTCTGTCCCTGTCTCAGATCTAATAATACTGACTCTGTCCCTGTCTCAGATCTAATAATACTGACTCTGTCCCTGTCTCAGATCTAACAATACTGACTCTGTCCCTGTCTCAGATCTAATAATACTGACTCTGTCCCTGTCTCAGATCTAATAATACTGACTCTGTCCCTGTCTCTCCCTCAGATCTAATAATACTGACTCTGTCCCTGTCTCAGATCTAATAACACTGACTCTGTCCCTGTCTCTCCCTCAGATCTAATAACACTGACTCTGTCCTCGTCTCAGATCTAATAATACTGACTCTGTCCTCATCTCAGATCTAATAATACTGACTCTGTCCCTGTCTCTCCCTCAGATCTAATAATACTGACTCTGTCCCTGTCTCTCCCTCAGATCTAATAACACTGACTCTGTCCTCGTCTCAGATCTAATAATACTGACTCTGTCCTCATCTCAGATCTAATAATACTGACTCTGTCCCTGTCTCTCCCTCAGATCTAATAATACTGACTCTGTCCTCGTCTCAGATCTAATAACACTGACTCTGTCCCTGTCTCAGATCTAATAATACTGACTCTGTCCCTGTCTCTCCCTCAGATCTAATAATACTGACTCTGTCCCTGTCTCAGATCTAACAATACTGACTCTGTCTCTCCCTCAGATCTAATAATACTGACTCTGTCCCTGTCTCAGATCTAATAATACTGACTCTGTCCCTGTCTCAGATCAAATAATACTGACTCTGTCCCTGTCTCAGATCAAATAATACTGACTCTGTCCCTGTCTCAGATCTAATAATACTGACTCTGTCCCTGTCTCAGATCTAATAATACTGACTCTGTCCCTGTCTCAGATCTAATAATACTGACTCTGTCCCTGTCTCAGATCTAATAATACTGACTCTGTCCCTGTCTCAGATCTAATAATACTGACTCTGTCCCTGTCTCAGATCTAATAATACTGACTCTGTCCCTGTCTCAGATCTAATAATACTGACTCTGTCCCTGTCTCTGTCTCAGATCTAATAATACTGACTCTGTCCCTGTCTCAGATCTAATAATACTGACTCTGTCCTCGTCTCAGATCTAATAATACTGACTCTGTCCCTGTCTCTCCCTCAGATCTAATAATACTGACTCTGTCCCTGTCTCTCCCTCAGATCTAATAATACTGACTCTGTCCCTGTCTATCCCTCAGATCTAATAATACTGACTCTGTCCCTGTCTCAGATCTAATAATACTGACTCTGTCCCCGTCTCTCCCTCAGATCTAATAATACTGACTCTGTCCCTGTCTCAGATCTAATAATACTGACTCTGTCCCTGTCTCAGATCTAATAATACTGACTCTGTCCCTGTCTCAGATCTAATAATACTGACTCTGTCCCTGTCTCAGATCTAATAATACTGACTCTGTCCCCGTCTCTCCCTCAGATCTAATAATACTGACTCTGTCCCCGTCTCTCCCTCAGATCTAATAATACTGACTCTGTCCCTGTCTCAGATCTAATAATACTGACTCTGTCCCTGTCTCAGATCTAATAATACTGACTCTGTCCCTGTCTCAGATCTAATAATACTGACTCTGTCCCTGTCTCTGTCTCAGATCTAATAATACTGACTCTGTCCTCGTCTCAGATCTAATAATACTGACTCTGTCCCTGTCTCAGATCTAATAATACTGACTCTGTCCCTGTCTCAGATCTAATAATACTGACTCTGTCCCTGTCTCAGATCTAATAATACTGACTCTGTCCCCGTCTCAGATCTAATAATACTGACTCTGTCCCTGTCTCTCTCTCAGATCTAATAATACTGACTCTGTCCCTGTCTCAGATCTAATAATACTGACTCTGTCCCTGTCTCAGATCTAATAATACTGACTCTGTCCCTGTCTCAGATCTAATAATACTGACTCTGTCCCTGTCTCAGATCTAATAATACTGACTCTGTCCCTGTCTCAGATCTAATAATACTGACTCTGTCCCTGTCTCAGATCTAATAATACTGACTCTGTCCCTGTCTCAGATCTAATAATACTGACTCTGTCCCTGTCTCAGATCTAATAATACTGACTCTGTCCCCGTCTCAGATCTAATAATACTGACTCTGTCCCCGTCTCAGATCTAATAATACTGACTCTGTCCCTGTCTCAGATCTAATAATACTGACTCTGTCCCTGTCTCAGATCTAATAATACTGACTCTGTCCCTGTCTCTCCCTCAGATCTAATAATACTGACTCTGTCCCTGTCTCAGATCTAATAATACTGACTCTGTCCCCGTCTCAGATCTAATAATACTGACTCTGTCCCTGTCTCTCTCTCAGATCTAATAATACTGACTCTGTCCCTGTCTCTCTCTCAGATCTAATAATACTGACTCTGTCCCTGTCTCAGATCTAATAATACTGACTCTGTCCCTGTCTCAGATCTAATAATACTGACTCTGTCCCTGTCTCAGATCTAATAATACTGACTCTGTCCCTGTCTCAGATCTAATAATACTGACTCTGTCCCTGTCTCAGATCTAATAATACTGACTCTGTCCCCGTCTCAGATCTAATAATACTGACTCTGTCCCTGTCTCTCTCTCAGATCTAATAATACTGACTCTGTCCCTGTCTCAGATCTAATAATACTGACTCTGTCCCTGTCTCAGATCTAATAATACTGACTCTGTCCCTGTCTCAGATCTAATAATACTGACTCTGTCCCTGTCTCAGATCTAATAATACTGACTCTGTCCCTGTCTCAGATCTAATAATACTGACTCTGTCCCTGTCTCAGATCTAATAATACTGACTCTGTCCCTGTCTCAGATCTAATAATACTGACTCTGTCTCTCCCTCAGATCTAATAATACTGACTCTGTCCCTGTCTCAGATCTAATAATACTGACTCTGTCCCCGTCTCAGATCTAATAATACTGACTCTGTCCTCGTCTCTCCCTCAGATCTAATAATACTGACTCTGTCCCTGTCTCTCCCTCAGATCTAATAATACTGACTCTGTCCCTGTCTCAGATCTAATAATACTGACTCTGTCCCTGTCTCAGATCTAATAATACTGACTCTGTCCCTGTCTCAGATCTAATAATACTGACTCTGTCCCTGTCTCAGATCTAATAATACTGACTCTGTCCCTGTCTCAGATCTAATAATACTGACTCTGTCCCCGTCTCTCCCTCAGATCTAATAACACTGACTCTGTCCCTGTCTCTCCCTCAGATCTAATAATACTGACTCTGTCCTCGTCTCAGATCTAATAACACTGACTCTGTCCTCGTCTCAGATCTAATAATACTGACTCTGTCCCTGTCTCAGATCTAATAATACTGACTCTGTCCCTGTCTCAGATCTAATAACACTGACTCTGTCCCTGTCTCTCCCTCAGATCTAATAATACTGACTCTGTCCTCGTCTCAGATCTAATAACACTGACTCTGTCCTCATCTCAGATCTAATAATACTGACTCTGTCCCTGTCTCAGATCTAATAATACTGACTCTGTCCCTGTCTCAGATCTAATAATACTGACTCTGTCCCTGTCTCAGATCTAATAATACTGACTCTGTCCTCGTCTCAGATCTAATAATACTGACTCTGTCCCTGTCTCTCCCTCAGATCTAATAATACTGACTCTGTCCCTGTCTCTCCCTCAGATCTAATAATACTGACTCTGTCCCTGTCTCAGATCTAATAATACTGACTCTGTCCCTGTCTCAGATCTAATAATACTGACTCTGTCCCTGTCTCAGATCTAATAATACTGACTCTGTCCCTGTCTCAGATCTAATAATACTGACTCTGTCCCTGTCTCAGATCTAATAATACTGACTCTGTCCCTGTCTCAGATCTAATAATACTGACTCTGTCCCTGTCTCAGATCTAACAATACTGACTCTGTCCCTGTCTCAGATCTAATAATACTGACTCTGTCCCTGTCTCAGATCTAATAATACTGACTCTGTCCCTGTCTCTCCCTCAGATCTAATAATACTGACTCTGTCCCTGTCTCAGATCTAATAACACTGACTCTGTCCCTGTCTCTCCCTCAGATCTAATAATACTGACTCTGTCCTCGTCTCAGATCTAATAATACTGACTCTGTCCCTGTCTCTCCCTCAGATCTAATAATACTGACTCTGTCCCTGTCTCTCCCTCAGATCTAATAACACTGACTCTGTCCTCGTCTCAGATCTAATAATACTGACTCTGTCCTCATCTCAGATCTAATAATACTGACTCTGTCCCTGTCTCTCCCTCAGATCTAATAATACTGACTCTGTCCTCGTCTCAGATCTAATAACACTGACTCTGTCCCTGTCTCAGATCTAATAATACTGACTCTGTCCCTGTCTCTCCCTCAGATCTAATAATACTGACTCTGTCCCTGTCTCAGATCTAACAATACTGACTCTGTCTCTCCCTCAGATCTAATAATACTGACTCTGTCCCTGTCTCAGATCTAATAATACTGACTCTGTCCCTGTCTCAGATCAAATAATACTGACTCTGTCCCTGTCTCAGATCAAATAATACTGACTCTGTCCCTGTCTCAGATCTAATAATACTGACTCTGTCCCTGTCTCAGATCTAATAATACTGACTCTGTCCCTGTCTCAGATCTAATAATACTGACTCTGTCCCTGTCTCAGATCTAATAATACTGACTCTGTCCCTGTCTCAGATCTAATAATACTGACTCTGTCCCTGTCTCAGATCTAATAATACTGACTCTGTCCCTGTCTCAGATCTAATAATACTGACTCTGTCCCTGTCTCTGTCTCAGATCTAATAATACTGACTCTGTCCCTGTCTCAGATCTAATAATACTGACTCTGTCCTCGTCTCAGATCTAATAATACTGACTCTGTCCCTGTCTCTCCCTCAGATCTAATAATACTGACTCTGTCCCTGTCTCTCCCTCAGATCTAATAATACTGACTCTGTCCCTGTCTATCCCTCAGATCTAATAATACTGACTCTGTCCCTGTCTCAGATCTAATAATACTGACTCTGTCCCCGTCTCTCCCTCAGATCTAATAATACTGACTCTGTCCCTGTCTCAGATCTAATAATACTGACTCTGTCCCTGTCTCAGATCTAATAATACTGACTCTGTCCCTGTCTCAGATCTAATAATACTGACTCTGTCCCTGTCTCAGATCTAATAATACTGACTCTGTCCCTGTCTCAGATCTAATAATACTGACTCTGTCCCTGTCTCAGATCTAATAATACTGACTCTGTCCCCGTCTCTCCCTCAGATCTAATAATACTGACTCTGTCCCCGTCTCTCCCTCAGATCTAATAATACTGACTCTGTCCCTGTCTCAGATCTAATAATACTGACTCTGTCCCTGTCTCAGATCTAATAATACTGACTCTGTCCCTGTCTCAGATCTAATAATACTGACTCTGTCCCTGTCTCAGATCTAATAATACTGACTCTGTCCCTGTCTCAGATCTAATAATACTGACTCTGTCCCTGTCTCAGATCTAATAATACTGACTCTGTCCCTGTCTCAGATCTAATAATACTGACTCTGTCCCTGTCTCTGTCTCAGATCTAATAATACTGACTCTGTCCCTGTCTCAGATCTAATAATACTGACTCTGTCCCTGTCTCAGATCTAATAATACTGACTCTGTCCCTGTCTCAGATCTAATAATACTGACTCTGTCCCTGTCTCAGATCTAATAATACTGACTCTGTCCCTGTCTCAGATCTAATAATACTGACTCTGTCCCTGTCTCAGATCTAATAATACTGACTCTGTCCCCGTCTCTCCCTCAGATCTAATAATACTGACTCTGTCCCCGTCTCTCCCTCAGATCTAATAATACTGACTCTGTCCCTGTCTCAGATCTAATAATACTGACTCTGTCCCTGTCTCAGATCTAATAATACTGACTCTGTCCCTGTCTCTCCCTCAGATCTAATAATACTGACCCTGTCTCTCCCTCAGATCTAATAATACTGACTCTGTCCCTGTCTCAGATCTAATAATACTGACTCTGTCCCTGTCTCAGATCTAATAACACTGACTCTGTCCCTGTCTCAGATCTAATAATACTGACTCTGTCCCTGTCTCAGATCTAATAATACTGACTCTGTCCCTGTCTCAGATCTAATAACACTGACTCTGTCCCTGTCTCAGATCTAATAATACTGACTCTGTCCCTGTCTCAGATCTAATAATACTGACTCTGTCCCTGTCTCAGATCTAATAATACTGACTCTGTCCCTGTCTCAGATCTAATAATACTGACTCTGTCCCTGTCTCAGATCTAATAATACTGACTCTGTCCCTGTCTCAGATCTAATAATACTGACTCTGTCCCCGTCTCAGATCTAATAATACTGACTCTGTCCCCGTCTCAGATCTAATAATACTGACTCTGTCCCCGTCTCAGATCTAATAATACTGACTCTGTCCCCGTCTCAGATCTAATAATACTGACTCTGTCCCCGTCTCTCCCTCAGATCTAATAATACTGACTCTGTCCCCGTCTCAGATCTAATAATACTGACTCTGTCCCCGTCTCTCCCTCAGATCTAATAATACTGACTCTGTCCCCGTCTCTCCCTCAGATCTAATAATACTGACTCTGTCCCTGTCTCAGATCTAATAATACTGACTCTGTCCCTGTCTCAGATCTAATAATACTGACTCTGTCCCTGTCTCAGATCTAATAATACTGACTCTGTCCCTGTCTCTCCCTCAGATCTAATAATACTGACTCTGTCCCTGTCTCAGATCTAATAATACTGACTCTGTCCTCGTCTCTCCCTCAGATCCAGGATGCTAGGAACCATGTGAATCAGGCTCTGCAGCTGCTGAGTGGTAGAGATGAGAGCTACCACTTTAAGACTGGGGCCGAGGTCAACAAGGTAGGAACACACACACAGCTACCACTTTAAGACTGGGGCCGAGGTCAACAAGGTAGGAACACACACACAGCTACCACTTTAAGACTGGGGCCGAGGTCAACAAGGTAGGAACACACACACAGCTACCACTTTAAGACTGGGGCCGAGGTCAACAAGGTAGGAACACACACACAGCTACCACTTTAAGACTGGGGCCGAGGTCAACAAGGTAGGAACACACACACAGCTACCACTTTAAGACTGGGGCCGAGGTCAACAAGGTAGGAACACACACACAGCTACCACTTTAAGACTGGGGCCGAGGGTAATGAGGTTCGTTTCCACCAGGGAAAACTCTGATAATTACTGTCAGAAATAAACCGCTTTCTGTGTCATAGCGGAGCTAACAGATATAGCAGAGCTATCAGGGAAGTGGTTTTCCTCTATTTTCTATGTCAACACTACACATCATTAGACGACACTACACGTCATTAGACGACACTACACGTCATTAGACGACACGACACGTCATTAGACGACACGACACGCCATTAGACGACACGACACGCCATTAGACGACACGACACGCCATTAGACGACACGACACGTCATTAGACGACACGACACGTCATTAGACGACACGTCATTAGACGACACGACACGCCATTAGACGACACGACACGCCATTAGACGACACGACACGCCATTAGACGACACGACACGCCATTAGACTACACGACACGCCATTAGACTACACTACACATCATTAGTCTACACATTATTCTACATTACACATCATTAGTCTACACATTAGTCTACACATCATTAGTCTACACTACACATCATTGGTCTACACTACACGTCACTGGTCTACACTACACGTCACTAGTCTACACTACACGTCACTAGTCTACACTACACGCCATTAGTCTACACGACACGCCATTAGTCTACACGACACGCCATTAGACTACACTACACGCCATTAGACTACACTACACGCCATTAGACTAAACGCCATTAGACTACACTACACGCCATTAGACCACACTACACGCCATTAGACTAAACGCCATTAGACTACACACCATTAGTCTACACTACATACCATTAGTCTACACTACATACCATTAGTCTACACTACACACCATTAGTCTACACTACATACCATTAGTCTACACTACACGCCATTAGACTACACTACACGCCATTAGACTACACGCCATTAGACTACACTACACACCATTAGTCTACACATCATTAGTCTACACGACACGCCATTAGACGACACTACACGCCATTAGACGACACTACACGCCATTAGACGACACTACACGCCATTAGACGACACGACACGCCATTAGACGACACGACACGCCATTAGACGACACGACACGCCATTAGTCGACACGACACGCCATTAGTCTACACGACACGCCATTAGTCTACACGACACGCCATTAGTCTACACGACACGCCATTAGTCTACACGACACTCCATTAGTCTACACGACACGCCATTAGTCTACACGACACGCCATTAGTCTACACGACACGCCATTAGTCTACACGACACGCCATTAGTCTACACGACACGCCATTAGTCTACACGACACGCCATTAGTCTACACGACACGCCATTAGTCTACACGACACGCCATTAGTCTACACGACACGCCATTAGTCTACACGACACGCCATTAGTCTACACGACACGCCATTAGTCTACACGACACGCCATTAGTCTACACGACACGCCATTAGTCTACACGACACGCCATTAGTCTACACGACACGCCATTAGTCTACACGACACGCCATTAGTCTACACGACACGCCATTAGTCTACACGACACGCCATTAGTCTACACGACACGCCATTAGACTACACGACACGCCATTAGACTACACGTCATTAGACTACACTACACAACATTAGACTACACACCATTAGTCTACACTACACACCATTAGACTACACTACACACCATTAGACTACACTACACACCATTAGACTACACATCATTAGTCTACACATAATTTGTCTACACTACACAACATTAGACTACACACCATTAGTCTACACTACACACCATTAGACTACACTACACACCATTAGACTACACTACACACCATTAGACTACACTACACACCATTAGACTACACATCATTAGTCTACACATAATTTGTCTACACTACACACCATTAGACTACACATCATTAGACTAGACTACACGCCATTAGACTAGACTACACGCCATTAGACTAGACTACACGCCATTAGACTAGACTACACGCCATTAGACTAGACTACACGCCATTAGACTAGACTACACGCCATTAGACTAGACTACACGCCATTAGACTAGACTACACGCCATTAGACTAGACTACACGCCATTAGACTAGACTACACGCCATTAGACTAGACTACACGCCATTAGACTAGACTACACGCCATTAGACTAGACTACACGCCATTAGACTAGACTACACGCCATTAGACTAGACTACACGCCATTAGACTAGACTACACGCCATTAGACTAGACTACACGCCATTAGACTAGACTACACGCCATTAGACTAGACTACACGCCATTAGACTAGACTACACGCCATTAGACTAGACTACACGCCATTAGACTAGACTACACGCCATTAGACTAGACTACACGCCATTAGACTAGACTACACGCCATTAGACTAGACTACACGCCATTAGACTAGACTACACGCCATTAGACTAGACTACACGCCATTAGACTAGACTACACGCCATTAGACTAGACTACACGCCATTAGACTAGACTACACGCCATTAGACTAGACTACACGCCATTAGACTAGACTACACGCCATTAGACTAGACTACACGCCATTAGACTAGACTACACGCCATTAGACTAGACTACACGCCATTAGACTAGACTACACGCCATTAGACTAGACTACACGCCATTAGACTAGACTACACGCCATTAGACTAGACTACACGCCATTAGACTAGACTACACGCCATTAGACTAGACTACACGCCATTAGACTAGACTACACATTAGACTACACGCCATTAGACTACACTACACGCCACGCCATTAGACTACACTACACGCCACGCCATTAGACTAGACTACACGCCACACATTAGACTAGACTACACGCCACACATTAGACTAGACTACACGCCACACATTAGACTAGACTACACGCCACACATTAGACTAGACTACACTACGCAACATTAGACTAGACTACACTACGCAACATTAGACTAGACTACACTACGCAACATTAGACTAGACTAGACTACACTACGCAACATTAGACTAGACTAGACTACACTACGCAACATTAGACTAGACTACACTACGCACCATTAGACTAGACTACACTACGCACCATTAGACTACACTACACTACGCACCATTAGACTTCAACTTTGCTCCACCATGTACCCGTTCATTACCTAGAACAACATTTCCATCCCAGAGTGCATCTCTTCACCAGAGCATTTCCTCTATATGTCTCCGGTTGTATTTGTTCCCAGTTGATTACTGTGGTTGATGATGTCGTTGTTGTAGCTGATGGACGCGGTGATGCTCCAGCTGACCAGGGCTCGTAACCGCCTCACCACTCCGGCAGCCATGACCCTGCCGGAGCTGGCCACCAGCGGCCTCATGGTGAGTCTGTCATAGGTTATAGGTCATAGCAGAGAAACTGGTCTCGCCGTCTACTGTATGCAATTTACATCAATGACTCTCTCGTTCTCTCTCTCCCCATTCTTCTCTTCTTCTCTCTCTCTCTCTCTCTCTCTCTCTCCCCTTCTCTTATTCTTTCTCTCTCTCCCCTTTCTTCTCTTCTCTCTCTCCCCTTCTCTTCTTCTCTCTCTCTCGTTCTCTCTCTCCCCCTTCTCTTCTTCTTTCTCTCTCCCCTTTCTTCTCTTCTCTCTCTCCCCTTCTCTTCTTCTCTCTCTCTCGTTCTCTCTCTCCCCCTTCTCTTCTTCTTTCTCTCTCCCCTTTCTTCTCTTTCTTCTCTCTCTCTCCCCTTCTCTTCTTCTCTCTCTAGAAAATGTTCACTCCTCCAATGCCAGGCGATGTGATGGTGAACTTCTATATCAACCTGAGTAAGCTGTGTCTGACTGTCTACCAGCTGCACGCAATGCAGCCCAACACCACCAAGGTACACACTCACACGCAGATACAGTCTGCGGATCGAATCCAGCCCTGAGACAACTTTCACAGCTGTTAGTTCTGTAATCACATGTGGTATTGTGAAGATGCATCAGTTTGCCTAGCTGTGGTGTTTCAACAGAACTTCAAGCCATCTGGGAGCTCCGTGTTACACAACCCGGAGCCATGTTGTAAGTTCTGCTTGGTATAACGCTTCACGTTATGTCGGTCACTAACACTTCAGATGGGCTGTCCGGGGGTCAGTACACACAGTATCTTTTCACGTACGTTTCACATCTTGTTGATGTGAAGATATCCGTGTGTCTCTAACAATACTAACTACCGTTTTTTTTTTTTAAATAGATTTTTTTTGTCACTAGTCAGCTGCATAGTAAATTATGCTTGTTGGGTCGACCCTGGGTCCTCTCATTTCTGAATACTTTCACACACACAGTTCCCAACTTGTTTAACACATACAGTGCCATTTCCAATACATCCAACTGCTTTCTTGTTGTCGTTTTATTGTTGTCGACCTCTTTCCCTGCTGTCTCCCCCAGCGAGCTGAACAATGCTAAGTTTGAGGTGAGCCAGGTTCACAAGGTGGAGTGTGTTGTCCCCTGGCTCAACAACACCCTGATCTTCTTCACCATCTCACTGCAGCTCTGTCAGCAGCTCAAGGACAAGGTGGGTGATGTCTGTGGGCAGCAGGACACTTTTTTTCCAGCACTCCCATTGGTCCACAGAATACACTGAAGTGAATGAGTAGCTGCGGGTATTGGCATAGATCCAGGCTGTGGGTCAGTTGGTATGAAGTAGATGATTCACCTTGTTCAAGTGTGTCCGTAAACTAATGTCAGACTCAGAAAAGAGAAGACAGGGAGAGCTGTTTTGCTTCTGTGAAAAATGTCTAAATGGTATGAAAAGGTGCTCATTGGAAACAAGAGTCTAAATCGTGCTTCTACACCTGCATTGCTTGCTGTATGGGGTTTTAGGCTGGGTTTCTGTACAGCACTTTGAGATATCAGCTGATGTACGGAGGGCTTTATAAATACATTTGATTTGAAATCGACTGAGAAGCAGAAGTTGTGGCGTATATCCCAGAAAACCATCAAACTGACAGCTTATGTACAACACAAAGCCAAGGCACTTCTTTTGTGATCTATATTATAAAGCTTTTATTATATTGGCTTACTGTGACACATTAACTGGATTTTCCTCCTTCTCCTCCTCCTTCTAGATTTCCGTCTTCTCTAGTTTCTGGAACTACCGACCGTTCTAACCTCCTGCAGCTAGCTGACCGTCAGAATGCCTAGGTGTTAGCTGACCGTCAGAATGCCTAGGTGTTCTAACCTCCTGCAGCTAGCTGACCGTCAGAATGCCTAGGGGTTCTAACTTCCTGCAGCTAGCTGACCGTCAAAATGCCTAGGGGTTCTAACCTCCTGCCGCTAGCTGACCGTCTGAATACCTAGGTGTTCTGTCCAAATCCTTCACACAAACCAACCCAGATAAAAGGGATGTCTTGAAAAATATTGTCTGAATTGAAGTGGGTTTTGTTTGTGTAATTTACAGGAGAACAGCCGGATCAAAACCCATATACATTACCAGTGTTTAGTATTCCAGGGTTTGGGGCCCATCCATGTGTTACAGCTGCTTTAATCCAGTCCCAAATCAAACCCTAACCCCTAGACTACACTCCCTACTTGTGAAGAAAGTATAGGGCTAAGCAATATGGTGGAGCTACTACCATATTGCTATATCTATCCAATACATTCAGTGTTTCCCATAGATGGGAGTCGTTAGCGCAATGACTGACTGGAAGTCTATGGGAATGAATATAGGGGAAACACTGCATGACTAGAAGTCTATGGGAATGAATATAGGGGAAACACTGCATGACTAGAAGTCTATGGGAATGAATATAGGGGAAACACTGCATGACTAGAAGTCTATGGGAATGAATATAGGGGAAACACTGCATGACTAGAAGTCTATGGGAATGAATATAGGGGAAACACTGCATGACTAGAAGTCTATGGGAATGAATATAGGGGAAACACTGCATGACTAGAAGTCTATGGGAATGAATATAGGGGAAACACTGCATGACTAGAAGTCTATGGGAATGAATATAGGGGAAACACTGCATGACTAGAAGTCTATGGGAATGAATATAGGGGAAACACTGCATGACTAGAAGTCTATGGGAATGAATATAGGGGAAACACTGCATGACTAGAAGTCTATGGGAATGAATATAGGGGAAACACTGCATGACTAGAAGTCTATGGGAATGAATATAGGGGAAACACTGCATGACTAGAAGTCTATGGGAATGAATATAGGGGAAACACTGCATTCTGATCTAGACAAGTCGGGACTAGGGGTTGATTTAGGATTGGGTGCACTTGTCTCTCTGTGTGTCATCCGTTGTATAGTACTAACTAACTTGACCTCCCTGTTGTATAGTACTAACTAACTAGGACCTCCCTGTTGTATAGTACTAACTAGGACCTCCCTGTTGTATAGTACTAACTAGGTTGAACCTCCCTGTTGTATAGTACTAACTAGGTTGGACCTCCTTGTTGTATAGTACTAACTAGGTTGGACTCCCTGTTGTATAGTACTAACTAGGTTGGACCTCCCTGTTGTATAGTACTAACTAGGTTGAACCTCCCTGTTGTATAGTACTAACTAACTAGGACCTCCCTGTTGTATAGTACTAACTAACTAGGACCTCCCTGTTGTATAGTACTAACTAACTAGGACCTCCCTGTTGTATAGTACTAACTAGGTTGGACCTCCCTGTTGTATAGTACTAACTAGGTTGGACCTCCCTGTTGTATAGTACTAACTAGGTTGAACCTCCCTGTTGTATAGTACTAACTAGGTTGAACCTCCCTGTTGTGTAGTACTAACTAGGTTGAACCTCCCTGTTGTATAGTACTAACTAGGTTGAACCTCCCTGTTGTATAGTACTAACTAGGACCTCCCTGTTGTATAGTACTAACTTGGACCTCCCTGTTGTATAGTACTAACTTGGACCTCCCTGTTGTATAGTACTAACTAGGACCTCCCTGTTGTATAGTACTAACTAACTTTGACCTCCCTGTTGTATAGTACTAACTAGGTTGAACCTCCCTGTTGTATAGTACTAACTAGGTTGAACCTCCCTGTTGTATAGTACTAACTAGGACCTCCCTGTTGTATAGTACTAACTTGGACCTCCCTGTTGTATAGTACTAACTAGGACCTCCCTGTTGTATAGTACTAACTAGGACCTCCCTGTTGTATAGTACTAACTAGGACCTCCCTGTTGTATAGTACTAACTAGGACCTCCCTGTTGTATAGTACTAACTAGGACCTCCCTGTTGTATAGTACTAACTAGGACCTCCCTGTTGTATAGTACTAACTAGGACCTCCCTGTTGTATAGTACTAACTAACTTGACCTCCCTGTTGTATAGTACTAACTAACTTGGACCTCCCTGTTGTATAGTACTAACTAACTTGGACCTCCCTGTTGTATAGTACTAACTAGGACCTCCCTGTTGTATAGTACTAACTAGGACCTCCCTGTTGTATAGTACTAACTAGGACCTCCCTGTTGTATAGTACTAACTAGGACCTCCCTGTTGTATAGTACTAACTAGGACCTCCCTGTTGTATAGTACTAACTAGGACCTCCCTGTTGTATAGTACTAACTAACTAGGACCTCCCTGTTGTATAGTACTAACTAGGACCTCCCTGTTGTATAGTACTAACTAGGACCTCCCTGTTGTATAGTACTAACTAACTAGGACCTCCCTGTTGTATAGTACTAACTAACTTGGACCTCCCTGTTGTATAGTACTAACTAGGACCTCCCTGTTGTATAGTACTAACTAGGACCTCCCTGTTGTATAGTACTAACTAGGACCTCCCTGTTGTATAGTACTAACTAACTAGGACCTCCCTGTTGTATAGTACTAACTAACTAGGACCTCCCTGTTGTATAGTACTAACTAACTAGGACCTCCCTGTTGTATAGTACTAACTAGGACCTCCCTGTTGTATAGTACTAACTAGGACCTCCCTGTTGTATAGTACTAACTAGGACCTCCCTGTTGTATAGTACTAACTAGGACCTCCCTGTTGTATAGTACTAACTAGGACCTCCCTGTTGTATAGTACTAACTAGGACCTCCCTGTTGTATAGTACTAACTAACTTGGACCTCCCTGTTGTATAGTACTAACTTGGACCTCCCTGTTGTATAGTACTAACTAGGACCTCCCTGTTGTATAGTACTAACTAGGACCTCCCTGTTGTATAGTACTAACTAACTAGGACCTCCCTGTTGTATAGTACTAACTAACTAGGACCTCCCTGTTGTATAGTACTAACTAACTAGGACCTCCCTGTTGTATAGTACTAACTAACTAGGACCTCCTGTTGTATAGTACTAACTAGGACCTCCCTGTTGTATAGTACTAACTTGGACCTCCCTGTTGTATAACTACTTGGACCTCCCTGTTGTATAGTACTAACTAGGACCTCCCTGTTGTATAGTACTAACTAACTAGGACCTCCCTGTTGTATAGTACTAACTAACTTGGACCTCCCTGTTGTATAGTACTAACTAGGACCTCCCTGTTGTATAGTACTAACTAACTTGGACCTCCCTGTTGTATAGTACTAACTAGGACCTCCCTGTTGTATAGTACTAACTAGGACCTCCCTGTTGTATAGTACTAACTAGGACCTCCCTGTTGTATAGTACTAACTAGGACCTCCCTGTTGTATAGTACTAACTAGGACCTCCCTGTTGTATAGTACTAACTAGGACCTCCCTGTTGTATAGTACTAACTAGGACCTCCCTGTTGTATAGTACTAACTAGGACCTCCCTGTTGTATAGTACTAACTAGGACCTCCCTGTTGTATAGTACTAACTAGGTTGGACCTCCCTGTTGTATAGTACTAACTAGGACCTCCCTGTTGTATAGTACTAACTAGGACCTCCCTGTTGTATAGTACTAACTAGGACCTCCCTGTTGTATAGTACTAACTAGGACCTCCCTGTTGTATAGTACTAACTAGGACCTCCCTGTTGTATAGTACTAACTAGGACCTCCCTGTTGTATAGTACTAACTAGGACCTCCCTGTTGTATAGTACTAACTAGGTTGGACCTCCCTGTTGTATAGTACTAACTAGGACCTCCCTGTTGTATAGTACTAACTAGGACCTCCCTGTTGTATAGTACTTACTAACTAGGACCTCCCTGTTGTATAGTACTAACTAACTTGGACCTCCCTGTTGTATAGTACTAACTAACTTGACCTCCTGTTGTATAGTACTAACTAGGACCTCCCTGTTGTATAGTACTAACTAGGACCTCCCTGTTGTATAGTACTAACTAACTTGGACCTCCCTGTTGTATAGTACTAACTAGGACCTCCCTGTTGTATAGTACTAACTAACTTGGACCTCCCTGTTGTATAGTACTAACTAGGACCTCCCTGTTGTATAGTACTAACTAGGACCTCCTGTTGTATAGTACTAACTAACTTGGACCTCCCTGTTGTATAGTACTAACTAGGACCTCCCTGTTGTATAGTACTAACTAACTTGGACCTCCCTGTTGTATAGTACTAACTAGGACCTCCCTGTTGTATAGTACTAACTAGGACCTCCCTGTTGTGTAGTACTAACTAACTAGGACCTCCCTGTTGTATAGTACTAACTAGGACCTCCCTGTTGTGTAGTACTAACTAACTTGGACCTCCCTGTTGTATAGTACTAACTAGGACCTCCCCCTGTTGTATAGTACTAACTAACTAGGACCTCCCTGTTGTATAGTACTAACTAACTAGGACCTCCTGTTGTATAGTACTAACTAACTAGGACCTCCCTGTTGTATAGTACTAACTAACTAGGACCTCCCTGTTGTATAGTACTAACTAGGACCTCCCTGTTGTATAGTACTAACTAGGACCTCCCTGTTGTATAGTACTAACTAGGACCTCCCTGTTGTATAGTACTAACTAGGACCTCCCTGTTGTATAGTACTAACTAGGTTGGACCTCCCTGTTGTATAGTACTAACTAGGACCTCCCTGTTGTATAGTACTAACTAGGACCTCCCTGTTGTATAGTACTAACTAGGTTCTCCCTGTTGTATAGTACTAACTAGGACCTCCTGTTGTATAGTACTAACTAACTGGACCTCCCTGTTGTATAGTACTAACTAACTTGGACCTCCCTGTTGTATAGTACTAACTAACTAGGACCTCCCTGTTGTATAGTACTAACTAGGACCTCCCTGTTGTATAGTACTAACTAACTTGGACCTCCCTGTTGTATAGTACTAACTAGGACCTCCCTGTTGTATAGTACTAACTAGGACCTCCCTGTTGTATAGTACTAACTAGGACCTCCCTGTTGTATAGTACTAACTAGGACCTCCCTGTTGTATAGTACTAACTAGGTTGACCTCCCTGTTGTATAGTACTAACTTGGACCTCCTGTTGTATAGTACTAACTAGGACCTCCCTGTTGTATAGTACTAACTAACTAGGACCTCCCTGTTGTATAGTACTAACTAACTAGGACCTCCCTGTTGTATAGTACTAACTAACTAGGACCTCCCTGTTGTATAGTACTAACTAACTTGGACCTCCCTGTTGTATAGTACTAACTAGGACCTCCCTGTTGTATAGTACTAACTAGGACCTCCCTGTTGTATAGTACTAACTAGGACCTCCCTGTTGTATAGTACTAACTAAGGACCTCCCTGTTGTATAGTACTAACTAGGACCTCCCTGTTGTATAGTACTAACTAGGACCTCCTGTTGTATAGTACTAACTTGGACCTCCCTGTTGTATAGTACTTGGACCTCCCTGTTGTATAGTACTAACTGGGACCTCCCTGTTGTATAGTACTAACTAGGACCTCCCTGTTGTATAGTACTAACTAGGACCTCCCTGTTGTATAGTACTAACTAGGACCTCCCTGTTGTATAGTACTAACTAGGACCTCCCTGTTGTATAGTACTAACTAGGACCTCCCTGTTGTATAGTACTAACTAGGACCTCCCTGTTGTATAGTACTAACTAGGACCTCCCCCTGTTGTATAGTACTAACTAGGACCTCCCTGTTGTATAGTACTAACTAGGACCTCCCTGTTGTATAGTACTAACTAGGACCTCCCTGTTGTATAGTACTAACTAGGACCTCCCTGTTGTATAGTACTAACTAGGACCTCCTGTTGTATAGTACTAACTAGACCTCCCTGTTGTATAGTACTACTAACTAGGACCTCCTGTTGTATAGTACTAACTAGGACCTCAGTTATGGATCAGCTTGTGTTGTTGTTTTAGTCTGAAACTCTTCTCTTGTTACTGAACTAATGTTCCTCCTCTCCAGTTACACCCTTTTCACACTATAATAGCGACCAAAATATATTTTTAATTTCTGGTTTATTTGGGTAGGGACCAATACAAACACATTGTCTTCCCTACACGGTTCCAGCATCTACGGCTAATGAGTAACCAGGCCAGCTTGGTTTGCTCAGCAGTGTGAAAAAGGTATTGGAAACTAAATTGGTCAAGCAGATTGTCCTACTGTGGGTAAAAATCCAAACTGTTATTTTGTGGAGACTCCACGACTGGGCAGCAGTGACATACAGTTTGTGACTCTTCATAGTGAAATTAACTCGTAAGGTTTCTGACTCTATAGTCCTTGGAAGCGGCATTCCAAGGGTAAAGGTCAACGGACATTCCCAGCTTTTGAAGGGTAAACGTTCATGCCTCCCTCGACGCTAGGCTGCTATTCGTCATTGTATCAGTTAATTTTAATGTGTTTTTATTTATTCAATTGTTTTGATTTTTGCACTTATTACTTTGCCTTTGATTCCTGTGAAGTGAAGATCCATTCCAATGTCGAACAAAAATCATTACTGCAAGTGTTTTAAAAATCTATTTAGAGTGCATATGTTGTGGACTGTATGATCTATTATCTGTGCACAAAGAGATGCTTATGCAGTGTTTTGGCCAATCAATCAAGTACAGATCAATAAAAATATTATTTAATCATTTGAAAAAGTACATGTTTCAACATTGAATTATATTGTTAATATAATTAACCATTAGTCATTGAATCAATACTACTACATTATCTATCGTTCCTCATTACACTTAAGCTAAGTTTAAAGTACACTAAACGAAGTACAAAACTTTGAAGATTCCACTACACAAATTTTTAATTTAACCTTTTATTTTACTAGGCAAGTCAGTTAAGAACAAATTCTTATTTTCAATGACGTTAAACAGTGGGTTAAGTCAGGGGCAGAACGACAGATTTTGACCTTGTCACTCGGATTTGAACTTGCAACCTTTCGGTTACTAGTCCAATGCTCTAACCAAAAGAGTTGGTGCATACTTTTTCATGAACCGTAAGTGAAAGCCCTTTTATCTTCTGGTTGTTTTCACCTTGCTCTCCTTTCTGGCCCTAGCAACAACCGCTAGCCGTGCAGGGAACAAGTAAACAAACGGATTCATGACCTTCCACCATTAGACGGCAGCTAAACTGGGCTACCACAGGGA